>NC_092091.1:4211637-4284137 GCF_045679555.1 Salvelinus alpinus
ATGGCACGTTGTGTTAGCTAATCCACGTTTATCATTTTAAAAGACTAATTGTCACGTTCCTGACCTGTTTTCTGTTTAGTTTTGTGTGTTAGTTGGTCAGGACGTGAGTTTGGGTGGGCATTCTATGTTATCTGTTTCTATGTTGGTTTAGGGTTGCCTGGTATGGCTCTCAATTGGAGGCAGGTGTTTGGCGTTCCTCTAATTGAGAGTCATATTTAGGTAGGCTGTTCACAGTGTTTGTTTGTGGGTGGTTGTCTCCTGTGTCGTCGTTTGTATGTACCATATGGGACTGTTTGGCTGTTCGTTTATTTCGATGTCGTCCGTTTCCTGTACGTAAGTTTATGTTTAGTTATGTAAGTTTATGTTCAGGTTTCGTTCAACGTCGTTTTGTTATTTTGTAGTTTTTGTTTCGTGGCTGTCAAATATATAATAAAGATGGCATATTTCCCTGAACCCGCATTTTGGTCAGAAGATCCTTCTCTCCTCACCTCATCCGAGGATGAGGAGAGCGACAGCCGTTACACTAATTGATCATTATGTTAGTATAACATTTTATATTATTATATATTATTATAAAATTTTTATAACATTTTGCAATTATGTTAGCACAGCTGAAAACATGTTGCGCTGATTAAAGAAGCAATACAACAATAAAACTGGCCTTCTTTAGACTAGTTGAGTATCTGGAGCATCAGCATTCTGTGGGTTCGATTACAGGCTCAAAATGTACAGACACTAAGAACTTTCTTCTGAAAACTCCAAAAAGGTGAATCTGTGTCCGAGAAACTGCCCCCTGTGTGTCATAATGATCATTGGCCTAACCGTGAGGATTATTCTGTATTAATAAAGTTTGATGTATGAGGTGTGAGGTAGACGTGGCAGGATGAGGTCTTGCCAACCTTTTTTTTAATGAGCAGAATGAATTTGCCGTTGCTGCATATTCAACAACGTTATAAAACATGATTAATATGAACAGCTATAATTCTCACGTCTTACACGATGGATATTTTTACTATTTTGTTGTCATCCATCCAAGAGTTTCAGGATGTTTTGGAGTTGAGACGGAGAAGAAAGAACAGCTTCTCCGGCCGAGATACTTAAAAAATAAAAACTTTTCCCATATGAGAATGTTAGATTTTAGATGTTAGATTTTAGATGTTAGATTTTTGAGAACGAAGTTAGTTCGTTATAGCTATTATATAGCTGCAGTCACTTCACACACACACACACACACACACACACACACACACACACACACACACACACACACACACACACACACACACACACACACACACACACACACACACACACACACACACACACACACACACACACACACACACACACACACACACACACTCTCTTTACGTAACGCTGTCTTAAAGGATTTGAACTAAGAAACACCCAAAGTTGTGTTGGTTACAGAAGCGTGAGTCAGCGAGTCAGCGACCGTGTAGATTTTCACATTTGATGTTGTTGGAAGACCATCAAAGAGAAAGAGAGGAAGAAGTTAAACGTGTTCCTAAAAAAAAAAAGGAAACAAGAAATTGGATCCGACTTGTAGAAAATAAGCAGCTAATGTACCCTGCCAGAGTCAATAAACAAGGAAAATACACATGAACACTGTCAGGGTGAAGCCAGTTGTTTTATATAATAATATTTCTACTTCTGTCAAAATATCCTATGGCATAATCATCATTCTTCCTGCCAGTCAGCAAATAATTACATAACAACAGTCTCAAATACTTTTTTTTTTTTACAGTACAAATCAATTCAGTGGAGATATTATGCAATATATATATATATGCAATACCTATGGTACATATCCCCCGTCCCTTTGAGACCTTCTCATGGTGAGAAGACAAAGAGCATATTATTAATGAAATAAAAATAAAATATATATATATAAATATAAAACTATTAGCACCAGACGGACATTCCGGGGGCTGACACTTTATTAATGAAATAAAAATAAAATATATATAAATATAAAACTATTAGCACCAGACTGACAACATTCCAGTGGCTGACACTAAGCAACATCCTCTTGCTTGTGTTGTCACAACAACTCAAACCAGTATACCTGTCAATGTTTGTTTTCTAAAACATAAAGGCAACAAGCTCATCTGGGTACAAACTGTTGAATCAACATTGTTTTGATGTAATTTGTCAACGTATTTTGATGTAGAATCCATGTGGAAAATACATTGGATTTGGAAAAAAAATTAATTCATTCCACTGTTGTTTTTGAGGGTCACATTTCAACTGTAGGATTATGTCACCATGGTAACCACATTTCAACCGTAGGATAATGTCACCATGGTAACCACATTTCAACATACAGAGCATTCAGAAAGTATTCAGACCCCCTTGACTTTTTCCACATTTTGTTACGTTACTCTTTTGTAACGTTACAGACTTATTCTAAAATGGATGAATACTTAATAATAATTACGAAGCAAAAACAGATTTTTTAAACATTTTTGCAAATGTATAAATAATTAAGAGCTGAAATATCATAAGTATATTCAGAACCTTTTACTCAGTACTTTGTTGAAGCACCTTTGGCAGCCATTACAGCCTCGAGTCTTCTTGGGTATGACTCTACACGCTGTGTGGCACACCTGTATTCTTCTCTGCAGATCCTCTCAAGCTTTGTCAGGATGAGTTGGGACCAGCAGCTCTGCAGGATGTTACCAGGAGGGGACCAGCAGCTCTGCAGGACGTTACCAGGAGGGGACCAGCAGCTCTGCAGGATGTTACCAGGAGGGGACCAGCAGCTCTGCAGGATGTTACCAGGAGGGGACCAGCAGCTCTGCAGGACGTTACCAGGAGCGGACCAGCAGCTCTGCAGGATGTTACCAGGAGGGGACCAGCAGCTCTGCAGGATGTTACCAGGAGGGGACCAGCAGCTCTGCAGGACGTTACCAGGAGGGGACCAGCAGCTCTGCAGGATGTTACCAGGAGGGGACCAGCAGCTCTGCAGGATGTTGCCAGGAGGGGACCAGCAGCTCTGCAGGACGTTACCAGGAGGGGACCAGCAGCTCTGCAGGATGTTACCAGGAGGGGACCAGCAGCTCTGCAGGACGTTACCAGGAGGGGACCAGCAGCTCTGCAGGACGTTACCAGGAGGGGACCAGCAGCTCTGCAGGATGTTACCAGGAGGGGACCAGCAGCTCTGCAGGATGTTACCAGGAGGGGACCAGCAGCTCTGCAGGATGTTACCAGGAGGGGACCAGCAGCTCACCATGTGGGGTCAGCAGACTGGGTTAGGGAGAGATTGATTATGTCCACCAAACATTCCAGCCAACTGGTCTGCGCATGCTCTGAGGACGTGGCTATGGATGTTGTCTGGACCGGCAGCCTTGTGAGGGTTAACATGGTTGTAGCAGTATGGTTGTAGCTGGTTGTAGCAGTATGGTTGTAGCAGTATGGTTATAGCAGTATGGTTGTAGCTGGTTATAGCAGTATGGTTGTAGCTGGTTGTAGCAGTATGGTTATAGCTCGTTATAGCAGTATGGTTGTAGCAGTATGGTTATAGCTCGTTATAGCAGTATGGTTGTAGCTGGTTGTAGCAGTATGGTTATAGCAGTATGGTTGTAGCAGTATGGTTGTAGCTGGTTGTAGCAGTATGGTTATAGCAGTATGGTTGTAGCTGGTTGTAGCAGTATGGTTATAGCAGTATGGTTGTAGCAGTATGGTTGTAGCTGGTTGTAGCAGTATGGTTATAGCAGTATGGTTGTAGCTGGTTGTAGCAGTATGGTTATAGCAGTATGGTTATAGCAGTATGGTTGTAGCTGGTTATAGCAGTATGGTTGTAGCTGGTTGTAGCAGTATGGTTATAGCAGTATGGTTGTAGCAGTATGGTTGTAGCTGGTTGTAGCAGTATGGTTGTAGCTGGTTGTAGCAGTATGGTTATAGCTGTATGGTTATAGCAGTATGGTTATAGCTGGTTATAGCAGTATGGTTGTAGCTGGTTGTAGCAGTATGGTTATAGCTCGTTATAGCAGTATGGTTGTAGCAGTATGGTTATAGCAGTATGGTTGTAGCTGGTTATAGCAGTATGGTTGTAGCTGGTTGTAGCAGTATGGTTATAGCTGGTTGTAGCAGTATGGTTGTAGCAGTATGGTTATAGCAGTATGGTTGTAGCTGGTTGTAGCAGTATGGTTATAGCAATATGGTTATAGCAGTATGGTTATAGCTGGTTATAGCAGTATGGTTGTAGCTGGTTGTAGCAGTATGGTTATAGCTCGTTATAGCAGTATGGTTGTAGCAGTATGGTTATAGCAGTATGGTTGTAGCTGGTTATAGCAGTATGGTTGTAGCTGGTTGTAGCAGTATGGTTATAGCTGGTTGTAGCAGTATGGTTGTAGCTGGTTGTAGCAGTATGGTTATAGCAGTATGGTTATAGCAGTATGGTTATAGCTGGTTATAGCAGTATGGTTGTAGCTGGTTGTAGCAGTATGGTTATAGCTCGTTATAGCAGTATGGTTGTAGCTGGTTGTAGCAGTATGGTTGTAGCTGGTTGTAGCAGTATGGTTATAGCAGTATGGTTATAGCAGTATGGTTATAGCTGGTTATAGCAGTATGGTTGTAGCTGGTTGTAGCAGTATGGTTATAGCTGTATGGTTATAGCAGTATGGTTATAGCTGGTTATAGCAGTATGGTTGTAGCTGGTTGTAGCAGTATGGTTATAGCTGGTTGTAGCAGTATGGTTATAGCTGTATGGTTATAGCAGTATGGTTATAGCTGGTTATAGCAGTATGGTTGTAGCTGGTTGTAGCAGTATGGTTATAGCTCGTTATAGCAGTATGGTTGTAGCTGGTTGTAGCAGTATGGTTGTAGCTGGTTGTAGCAGTATGGTTATAGCAGTATGGTTATAGCAGTATGGTTATAGCTGGTTATAGCAGTATGGTTGTAGCTGGTTGTAGCAGTATGGTTATAGCAGTATGGTTATAGCTCGTTATAGCAGTATGGTTGTAGCTAGTTGTAGCAGTATGGTTGTAGCTGGTTGTAGCAGTATGGTTATAGCAGTATGGTTATAGCAGTATGGTTATAGCTGGTTATAGCAGTATGGTTGTAGCTGGTTGTAGCAGTATGGTTATAGCTCGTTATAGCAGTATGGTTGTAGCTGGTTGTAGCAGTATGGTTGTAGCTGGTTGTAGCAGTATGGTTATAGCTGGTTGTAGCAGTATGGTTATAGCTGGTTATAGCTCGTTATAGCAGTATGGTTGTAGCTGGTTGTAGCAGTATGGTTATAGCTGGTTATAGCTCGTTATAGCAGTATGGTTGTAGCTGGTTGTAGCAGTATGGTTATAGCTGGTTATAGCTCGTTATAGCAGTATGGTTATAGCTGGTTGTAGCAGTATGGTTATAGCTGGTTATAGCTCGTTATAGCAGTATGGTTGTAGCTGGTTGTAGCAGTATGGTTGTAGCTGGTTGTAGCAGTATGGTTGTAGCTGGTTGTAGCAGTATGGTTGTAGCTGGTTGTAGCAGTATGGTTGTAGCAGTATGGTTGTAGCAGTATGGTTGTAGCAGTATGGTTGTAGCAGTATGGTTGTAGCAGTATGGTTGTAGCTGGTTGTAGCAGTATGGTTGTAGCAGTATGGTTGTAGCAGTATGGTTGTAGCTAGTTGTAGCAGTATGGTTGTAGCTGGTTATAGCAGTATGGTTGTAGCTGGTTGTAGCAGTATGGTTGTAGCAGTATGGTTATAGCAGTATGGTTGTAGCTGGTTATAGCAGTATGGTTGTAGCTGGTTGTAGCAGTATGGTTGTAGCTGGTTGTAGCAGTATGGTTGTAGCAGTATGGTTGTAGCAGTATGGTTATAGCAGTATGGTTGTAGCAGTATGGTTGTAGCAGTATGGTTATAGCTGGTTGTAGCAGTATGGTTGTAGCTGGTTGTAGCAGTATGGTTATAGCAGTATGGTTATAGCAGTATGGTTGTAGCTGGTTGTAGCAGTATGGTTGTAGCTGGTTGTAGCAGTATGGTTGTAGCTGGTTGTAGCAGTATGGTTATAGCTGGTTGTAGCAGTATGGTTATAGCTGGTTATAGCAGTATGGTTGTAGCTGGTTGTAGCAGTATGGTTGTAGCTGGTTGTAGCAGTATGGTTATAGCTGGTTGTAGCAGTATGGTTATAGCTGGTTATAGCAGTATGGTTGTAGCTGGTTGTAGCAGTATGGTTATAGCTGGTTATAGCAGTATGGTTGTAGCTGGTTGTAGCAGTATGGTTATAGCTGGTTGTAGCAGTATGGTTATAGCTGGTTATAGCAGTATGGTTGTAGCTGGTTGTAGCAGTATGGTTGTAGCTGGTTGTAGCAGTATGGTTATAGCTGGTTATAGCAGTATGGTTGTAGCTGGTTGTAGCAGTATGGTTGTAGCTGGTTATAGCAGTATGGTTGTAGCTGGTTGTAGCAGTATGGTTGTAGCTGGTTGTAGCAGTATGGTTGTAGCTGGTTGTAGCAGTATGGTTATAGCAGTATGGTTATAGCAGTATGGTTGTAGCTGGTTGTAGCAGTATGGTTATAGCTGGTTGTAGCAGTATGGTTGTAGCTGGTTGTAGCAGTATGGTTGTAGCTGGTTGTAGCAGTATGGTTATAGCAGTATGGTTATAGCAGTATGGTTATAGCAGTATGGTTATAGCAGTATGGTTGTAGCTGGTTGTAGCAGTATGGTTGTAGCTGGTTGTAGCAGTATGGTTATAGCTGGTTGTAGCAGTATGGTTGTAGCTGGTTGTAGCAGTATGGTTATAGCTCGTTATAGCAGTATGGTTGTAGCTGGTTGTAGCAGTATGGTTGTAGCAGTATGGTTGTAGCTGGTTGTAGCAGTATGGTTGTAGCTTCTTGTAGCAGTATGGTTGTAGCTGGTTGTAGCAGTATGGTTATAGCTGGTTGTAGCAGTATGGTTGTAGCAGTATGGTTATAGCAGTATGGTTATAGCTGGTTATAGCAGTATGGTTGTAGCTGGTTGTAGCAGTATGGTTGTAGCAGTATGGTTGTAGCTGGTTGTAGCAGTATGGTTGTAGCTGGTTATAGCAGTATGGTTGTAGCTGGTTGTAGCAGTATGGTTATAGCAGTATGGTTGTAGCAGTATGGTTATAGCAGTATGGTTGTAGCAGTATGGTTGTAGCAGTATGGTTATAGCAGTATGGTTGTAGCTGGTTGTAGCAGTATGGTTGTAGCAGTATGGTTATAGCAGTATGGTTGTAGCTGGTTGTAGCAGTATGGTTGTAGCTGGTTGTAGCAGTATGGTTATAGCTCGTTATAGCAATATGGTTGTAGCAGTATGGTTGTAGCTGGTTGTAGCAGTATGGTTATAGCTGGTTATAGCTCGTTATAGCAGTATGGTTGTAGCTGGTTGTAGCAGTATGGTTGTAGCAGTATGGTTATAGCAGTATGGTTGTAGCAGTATGGTTGTAGCAGTATGGTTATAGCAGTATGGTTGTAGCTGGTTGTAGCAGTATGGTTGTAGCAGTATGGTTGTAGCAGTATGGTTATAGCAGTATGGTTATATCAGTATGGTTATAGCAGTATGGTTATATCAGTATGGTTATAGCAGTATGGTTATAGCTGGTTGTAGCTGGTTATAGCAGTATGGTTATAGCAGTATGGTTGTAGCAGTATGGTTATAGCAGTATGGTTATAGCAGTATGGTTGTAGCAGTATGGTTATAGCAGTATGGTTGTAGCAGTATGGTTGTAGCAGTATGGTTGTAGCAGTATGGTTATAGCAGTATGGTTGTAGCAGTATGGTTATAGCAGTATGGTTGTAGCTGGTTGTAGCAGTATGGTTGTAGCAGTATGGTTATAGCTGGTTGTAGCTGGTTGTAGCAGTATGGTTGTAGCAGTATGGTTGTAGCAGTATGGTTGTAGCTGGTTATAGCAGTATGGTTGTAGCAGTATGGTTATAGCAGTATGGTTGTAGCAGTATGGTTATAGCAGTATGGTTGTAGCAGTATGGTTGTAGCAGTATGGTTATAGCAGTATGGTTGTAGCAGTATGGTTATAGCAGTATGGTTGTAGCAGTATGGTTGTAGCTGGTTGTAGCTGGTTATAGCAGTATGGTTATAGCAGTATGGTTGTAGCAGTATGGTTATAACAGTATGGTTATAGCAGTATGGTTGTAGCAGTATGGTTATAGCAGTATGGTTATAGCAGTATGGTTGTAGCTGTATGGTTGTAGCTGGTTATAGCAGTATGGTTATAGCAGTATGGTTATAGCAGTATGGTTGTAGCAGTATGGTTGTAGCAGTATGGTTGTAGCAGTATGGTTGTAGCAGTATGGTTATAGCAGTATGGTTGTAGCTGGTTGTAGCAGTATGGTTGTAGCTGGTTGTAGCAGTATGGTTGTAGCTGGTTGTAGCAGTATGGTTGTAGCTGGTTGTAGCAGTATGGTTGTAGCAGTATGGTTGTAGCAGTATGGTTATAGCAGTATGGTTGTAGCAGTATGGTTGTAGCTGGTTGTAGCAGTATGGTTGTAGCAGTATGGTTGTAGCAGTATGGTTGTAGCTGGTTGTAGCAGTATGGTTGTAGCTGGTTATAGCAGTATGGTTGTAGCAGTATGGTTATAGCAGTATGGTTATAGCAGTATGGTTGTAGCTGGTTGTAGCAGTATGGTTGTAGCTGGTTGTAGCAGTATGGTTGTAGCTGGTTGTAGCAGTATGGTTGTAGCTGGTTGTAGCAGTATGGTTATAGCAGTATGGTTATAGCAGTATGGTTATAGCTGGTTATAGCAGTATGGTTGTAGCTGGTTGTAGCAGTATGGTTGTAGCAGTATGGTTGTAGCAGTATGGTTGTAGCAGTATGGTTGTAGCAGTATGGTTGTAGCTGGTTATAGCAGTATGGTTGTAGCTGGTTATAGCAGTATGGTTGTAGCTGGTTGTAGCAGTATGGTTATAGCAGTATGGTTGTAGCAGTATGGTTATAGCAGTATGGTTGTAGCAGTATGGTTATAGCAGTATGGTTATAGCAGTATGGTTGTAGCTGGTTGTAGCAGTATGGTTGTAGCAGTATGGTTATAGCAGTATGGTTGTAGCTGGTTGTAGCAGTATGGTTATAGCAGTATGGTTATAGCAGTATGGTTATAGCAGTATGGTTATAGCAGTATGGTTGTAGCAGTATGGTTATAGCTCGTTATAGCAGTATGGTTGTAGCAGTATGGTTGTAGCTGGTTGTAGCAGTATGGTTATAGCTGGTTATCGCTCGTTATAGCAGTATGGTTGTAGCTGGTTGTAGCAGTATGGTTGTAGCAGTATGGTTGTAGCAGTATGGTTATAGCAGTATGGTTGTAGCAGTATGGTTGTAGCAGTATGGTTATAGCAGTATGGTTGTAGCTGGTTGTAGCAGTATGGTTGTAGCAGTATGGTTGTAGCAGTATGGTTATAGCAGTATGGTTATATCAGTATGGTTATAGCAGTATGGTTATATCAGTATGGTTATAGCAGTATGGTTATAGCTGGTTGTAGCTGGTTATAGCAGTATGGTTATAGCAGTATGGTTGTAGCAGTATGGTTATAGCAGTATGGTTATAGCAGTATGGTTGTAGCAGTATGGTTATAGCAGTATGGTTGTAGCAGTATGGTTGTAGCAGTATGGTTGTAGCAGTATGGTTATAGCAGTATGGTTGTAGCAGTATGGTTATAGCAGTATGGTTGTAGCTGGTTGTAGCAGTATGGTTGTAGCAGTATGGTTGTAGCTGGTTGTAGCAGTATGGTTGTAGCAGTATGGTTGTAGCAGTATGGTTGTAGCTGGTTATAGCAGTATGGTTGTAGCAGTATGGTTATAGCAGTATGGTTGTAGCAGTATGGTTATAGCAGTATGGTTGTAGCAGTATGGTTGTAGCAGTATGGTTATAGCAGTATGGTTGTAGCAGTATGGTTATAGCAGTATGGTTGTAGCAGTATGGTTGTAGCTGGTTGTAGCTGGTTATAGTAGTATGGTTATAGCAGTATGGTTGTAGCAGTATGGTTATAACAGTATGGTTATAGCAGTATGGTTGTAGCAGTATGGTTATAGCAGTATGGTTATAGCAGTATGGTTGTAGCTGTATGGTTGTAGCTGGTTATAGCAGTATGGTTATAGCAGTATGGTTATAGCAGTATGGTTGTAGCAGTATGGTTGTAGCAGTATGGTTGTAGCAGTATGGTTGTAGCAGTATGGTTGTAGCAGTATGGTTGTAGCTGGTTATAGCAGTATGGTTGTAGCTGGTTATAGCAGTATGGTTGTAGCTGGTTGTAGCAGTATGGTTATAGCAGTATGGTTGTAGCAGTATGGTTATAGCAGTATGGTTGTAGCAGTATGGTTATAGCAGTATGGTTATAGCAGTATGGTTGTAGCTGGTTGTAGCAGTATGGTTGTAGCAGTATGGTTATAGCAGTATGGTTGTAGCTGGTTGTAGCAGTATGGTTATAGCAGTATGGTTATAGCAGTATGGTTATAGCAGTATGGTTATAGCAGTATGGTTGTAGCAGTATGGTTATAGCTCGTTATAGCAGTATGGTTGTAGCAGTATGGTTGTAGCTGGTTGTAGCAGTATGGTTATAGCTGGTTATCGCTCGTTATAGCAGTATGGTTGTAGCTGGTTGTAGCAGTATGGTTGTAGCAGTATGGTTGTAGCAGTATGGTTATAGCAGTATGGTTGTAGCAGTATGGTTGTAGCAGTATGGTTATAGCAGTATGGTTGTAGCTGGTTGTAGCAGTATGGTTGTAGCAGTATGGTTGTAGCAGTATGGTTATAGCAGTATGGTTATATCAGTATGGTTATAGCAGTATGGTTATATCAGTATGGTTATAGCAGTATGGTTATAGCTGGTTGTAGCTGGTTATAGCAGTATGGTTATAGCAGTATGGTTGTAGCAGTATGGTTATAGCAGTATGGTTATAGCAGTATGGTTGTAGCAGTATGGTTATAGCAGTATGGTTGTAGCAGTATGGTTGTAGCAGTATGGTTGTAGCAGTATGGTTATAGCAGTATGGTTGTAGCAGTATGGTTATAGCAGTATGGTTGTAGCTGGTTGTAGCAGTATGGTTGTAGCAGTATGGTTGTAGCTGGTTGTAGCAGTATGGTTGTAGCAGTATGGTTGTAGCAGTATGGTTGTAGCTGGTTATAGCAGTATGGTTGTAGCAGTATGGTTATAGCAGTATGGTTGTAACAGTATGGTTATAGCAGTATGGTTGTAGCAGTATGGTTGTAGCAGTATGGTTATAGCAGTATGGTTGTAGCAGTATGGTTATAGCAGTATGGTTGTAGCAGTATGGTTGTAGCTGGTTATAGTAGTATGGTTATAGCAGTATGGTTGTAGCAGTATGGTTATAACAGTAGGGTTATAGCAGTATGGTTGTAGCAGTATGGTTATAGCAGTATGGTTATAGCAGTATGGTTGTAGCTGTATGGTTGTAGCTGGTTATAGCAGTATGGTTATAGCAGTATGGTTGTAGCAGTATGGTTGTAGCAGTATGGTTGTAGCAGTATGGTTGTAGCAGTATGGTTATAGCAGTATGGTTATAGCAGTATGGTTATAGCAGTATGGTTGTAGCAGTATGGTTGTAGCTGGTTATAGCAGTATGGTTGTAGCAGTATGGTTATAGCAGTATGGTTGTAGCAGTATGGTTATAGCAGTATGGTTGTAGCAGTATGGTTGTAGCAGTATGGTTATAGCAGTATGGTTATAGCAGTATGGTTATAGCAGTATGGTTGTAGCAGTATGGTTGTAGCAGTATGGTTGTAGCAGTATGGTTATAGCAGTATGGTTATAGCAGTATGGTTGTAGCAGTATGGTTATAGCAGTATGGTTATAGCAGTATGGTTATAGCAGTATGGTTGTAGCAGTATGGTTGTAGCTGGTTGTAGCTGGTTGTAGCAGTATGGTTGTAGCAGTATGGTTGTAGCAGTATGGTTGTAGCAGTATGGTTATAGCAGTATGGTTATAGCAGTATGGTTATAGCAGTATGGTTATATCAGTATGGTTGTAGGAGTATGGTTGTAGCAGTATGGTTATAGCAGTATGGTTATAGCAGTATGGTTATAGCAGTATGGTTATAGCAGTATGGTTATATCAGTATGGTTGTAGCAGTATGGTTATAGCAGTATGGTTGTAGGAGTATGGTTGTAGCAGTATGGTTGTAGCTGGTTATAGCAGTATGGTTATAGCAGTATGGTTGTAGCTGTATGGTTGTAGCTGGTTATAGCAGTATGGTTATAGCAGTATGGTTGTAGCAGTATGGTTGTAGCAGTATGGTTGTAGCAGTATGGTTATAGCAGTATGGTTGTAGCAGTATGGTTGTAGCAGTATGGTTGTAGCAGTATGGTTATAGCAGTATGGTTATAGCAGTATGGTTGTAGTTGGTTATAGCAGTATGGTTGTAGCAGTATGGTTATAGCAGTATGGTTGTAGCAGTATGGTTGTAGCAGTATGGTTATAGCAGTATGGTTATAGCAGTATGGTTATAGCAGTATGGTTGTAGCTGGTTATAGCAGTATGGTTGTAGCAGTATGGTTGTAGCAGTATGGTTATAGCAGTATGGTTATAGCAGTATGGTTATAGCAGTATGGTTGTAGCAGTATGGTTGTAGCAGTATGGTTGTAGCTGGTTGTAGCAGTATGGTTATAGCAGTATGGTTATAGCAGTATGGTTATAGCTGGTTATAGCAGTATGGTTGTAGCTGGTTGTAGCAGTATGGTTGTAGCAGTATGGTTATAGCAGTATGGTTATAGCAGTATGGTTATAGCAGTATGGTTGTAGCTGGTTATAGCAGTATGGTTGTAGCAGTATGGTTGTAGCAGTATGGTTATAGCAGTATGGTTATAGCAGTATGGTTATAGCAGTATGGTTGTAGCAGTATGGTTGTAGCAGTATGGTTGTAGCTGGTTGTAGCAGTATGGTTATAGCAGTATGGTTATAGCAGTATGGTTATAGCTGGTTATAGCAGTATGGTTGTAGCTGGTTGTAGCAGTATGGTTGTAGCAGTATGGTTGTAGCAGTATGGTTTTAGCAGTATGGTTGTAGCAGTATGGTTGTAGCTGGTTGTAGCAGTATGGTTGTAGCTGGTTATAGCAGTATGGTTGTAGCTGGTTGTAGCAGTATGGTTATAGCAGTATGGTTGTAGCAGTATGGTTATAGCAGTATGGTTGTAGCAGTATGGTTATAGCAGTATGGTTATAGCAGTATGGTTGTAGCTGGTTGTAGCAGTATGGTTGTAGCAGTATGGTTATAGCAGTATGGTTGTAGCTGGTTGTAGCAGTATGGTTATAGCAGTATGGTTATAGCAGTATGGTTATAGCAGTATGGTTATAGCAGTATGGTTGTAGCAGTATGGTTGTAGCAGTATGGTTGTAGCAGTATGGTTATAGCAGTATGGTTGTAGCAGTATGGTTGTAGCAGTATGGTTGTAGCTGTATGGTTGTAGCAGTATGGTTATAGCAGTATGGTTATAGCAGTATGGTTGTAGTTGGTTATAGCAGTATGGTTGTAGCAGTATGGTTATAGCAGTATGGTTGTAGCAGTATGGTTGTAGCAGTATGGTTATAGCAGTATGGTTATAGCAGTATGGTTATAGCAGTATGGTTGTAGCTGGTTATAGCAGTATGGTTGTAGCAGTATGGTTGTAGCAGTATGGTTATAGCAGTATGGTTATAGCAGTATGGTTATAGCAGTATGGTTGTAGCAGTATGGTTGTAGCAGTATGGTTGTAGCTGGTTGTAGCAGTATGGTTATAGCAGTATGGTTATAGCAGTATGGTTATAGCTGGTTATAGCAGTATGGTTGTAGCTGGTTGTAGCAGTATGGTTGTAGCAGTATGGTTATAGCAGTATGGTTATAGCAGTATGGTTATAGCAGTATGGTTGTAGCTGGTTATAGCAGTATGGTTGTAGCAGTATGGTTGTAGCAGTATGGTTATAGCAGTATGGTTATAGCAGTATGGTTATAGCAGTATGGTTGTAGCAGTATGGTTGTAGCAGTATGGTTGTAGCTGGTTGTAGCAGTATGGTTATAGCAGTATGGTTATAGCAGTATGGTTATAGCTGGTTATAGCAGTATGGTTGTAGCAGTATGGTTGTAGCAGTATGGTTGTAGCAGTATGGTTTTAGCAGTATGGTTGTAGCAGTATGGTTGTAGCTGGTTGTAGCAGTATGGTTGTAGCTGGTTATAGCAGTATGGTTGTAGCTGGTTGTAGCAGTATGGTTATAGCAGTATGGTTGTAGCAGTATGGTTATAGCAGTATGGTTGTAGCAGTATGGTTATAGCAGTATGGTTATAGCAGTATGGTTGAAGCTGGTTGTAGCAGTATGGTTGTAGCAGTATGGTTATAGCAGTATGGTTGTAGCTGGTTGTAGCAGTATGGTTATAGCAGTATGGTTATAGCAGTATGGTTATAGCAGTATGGTTATAGCAGTATGGTTGTAGCAGTATGGTTATAGCTCGTTATAGCAGTATGGTTGTAGCAGTATGGTTGTAGCTGGTTGTAGCAGTATGGTTATAGCTGGTTATAGCTCGTTATAGCAGTATGGTTGTAGCTGGTTGTAGCAGTATGGTTGTAGCAGTATGGTTGTAGCAGTATGGTTATAGCAGTATGGTTGTAGCAGTATGGTTGTAGCAGTATGGTTATAGCAGTATGGTTGTAGCTGGTTGTAGCAGTATGGTTGTAGCAGTATGGTTGTAGCAGTATGGTTATAGCAGTATGGTTATATCAGTATGGTTATAGCAGTATGGTTATATCAGTATGGTTATAGCAGTATGGTTATAGCTGGTTGTAGCTGGTTATAGCAGTATGGTTATAGCAGTATGGTTGTAGCAGTATGGTTATAGCAGTATGGTTATAGCAGTATGGTTGTAGCAGTATGGTTATAGCAGTATGGTTGTAGCAGTATGGTTGTAGCAGTATGGTTGTAGCAGTATGGTTATAGCAGTATGGTTGTAGCAGTATGGTTATAGCAGTATGGTTGTAGCTGGTTGTAGCAGTATGGTTGTAGCAGTATGGTTATAGCTGGTTGTAGCTGGTTGTAGCAGTATGGTTGTAGCAGTATGGTTGTAGCAGTATGGTTGTAGCTGGTTATAGCAGTATGGTTGTAGCAGTATGGTTATAGCAGTATGGTTGTAGCAGTATGGTTATAGCAGTATGGTTGTAGCAGTATGGTTGTAGCAGTATGGTTATAGCAGTATGGTTGTAGCAGTATGGTTATAGCAGTATGGTTGTAGCAGTATGGTTGTAGCTGGTTGTAGCTGGTTATAGTAGTATGGTTATAGCAGTATGGTTGTAGCAGTATGGTTATAACAGTATGGTTATAGCAGTATGGTTGTAGCAGTATGGTTATAGCAGTATGGTTATAGCAGTATGGTTGTAGCTGTATGGTTGTAGCTGGTTATAGCAGTATGGTTATAGCAGTATGGTTATAGCAGTATGGTTGTAGCAGTATGGTTGTAGCAGTATGGTTGTAGCAGTATGGTTATAGCAGTATGGTTATAGCAGTATGGTTATAGCAGTATGGTTGTAGCAGTATGGTTGTAGCTGGTTATAGCAGTATGGTTGTAGCAGTATGGTTATAGCAGTATGGTTGTAGCAGTATGGTTATAGCAGTATGGTTGTAGCAGTATGGTTGTAGCAGTATGGTTATAGCAGTATGGTTATAGCAGTATGGTTATAGCAGTATGGTTGTAGCAGTATGGTTGTAGCAGTATGGTTGTAGCAGTATGGTTATAGCAGTATGGTTATAGCAGTATGGTTGTAGCAGTATGGTTATAGCAGTATGGTTATAGCAGTATGGTTATAGCAGTATGGTTGTAGCAGTATGGTTGTAGCTGGTTGTAGCTGGTTGTAGCAGTATGGTTGTAGCAGTATGGTTGTAGCAGTATGGTTGTAGCAGTATGGTTATAGCAGTATGGTTATAGCAGTATGGTTATATCAGTATGGTTGTAGGAGTATGGTTGTAGCAGTATGGTTATAGCAGTATGGTTATAGCAGTATGGTTATAGCAGTATGGTTATATCAGTATGGTTGTAGCAGTATGGTTATAGCAGTATGGTTGTAGGAGTATGGTTGTAGCAGTATGGTTGTAGCTGGTTATAGCAGTATGGTTATAGCAGTATGGTTGTAGCTGTATGGTTGTAGCTGGTTATAGCAGTATGGTTATAGCAGTATGGTTGTAGCAGTATGGTTGTAGCAGTATGGTTGTAGCAGTATGGTTATAGCAGTATGGTTGTAGCAGTATGGTTGTAGCAGTATGGTTGTAGCTGTATGGTTGTAGCAGTATGGTTATAGCAGTATGGTTATAGCAGTATGGTTGTAGCTGGTTATAGCAGTATGGTTGTAGCAGTATGGTTATAGCAGTATGGTTGTAGCAGTATGGTTGTAGCAGTATGGTTATAGCAGTATGGTTATAGCAGTATGGTTATAGCAGTATGGTTGTAGCTGGTTATAGCAGTATGGTTGTAGCAGTATGGTTGTAGCAGTATGGTTATAGCAGTATGGTTATAGCAGTATGGTTATAGCAGTATGGTTGTAGCAGTATGGTTATAGCAGTATGGTTGTAGCTGGTTGTAGCTGTATGGTTATAGCAGTATGGTTATAGCAGTATGGTTGTAGCATTATGGTTATAGCAGTATGGTTGTAGCAGTATGGTTGTAGCTGGTTATAGCTGTATGGTTATAGCAGTATGGTTATAGCAGTATGGTTGTAGCAGTATGGTTGTAGCAGTATGGTTGTAGCAGTATGGTTGTAGCAGTATGGTTGTAGCAGTATGGTTGTAGCAGTATGGTTATAGCTGTATGGTTATAGCAGTATGGTTATAGCAGTATGGTTGTAGCAGTATGGTTATAGCAGTATGGTTGTAGCAGTATGGTTTTAGCAGTATGGTTGTAGCAGTATGGTTATAGCAGTATGGTTATAGCAGTATGGTTGTAGCAGTATGGTTGTAGCAGTATGGTTGTAGCAGTATGGTTGTAGCAGTATGGTTGTAGCAGTATGGTTATAGCAGTATGGTTGTAGCAGTATGGTTATAGCAGTATGGTTATAGCAGTATGGTTATAGCAGTATGGTTATAGCAGTATGGTTGTAGCAGTATGGTTATAGCAGTATGGTTATAGCAGTATGGTTATAGCAGTAAGGTTGTAGCAGTATGGTTATAGCTGGTTGTAGCTGGTTGTAGCAGTATGGTTATAGCAGTATGGTTATAGCAGTAAGGTTGTAGCAGTATGGTTATAGCTGGTTGTAGCTGGTTGTAGCAGTATGGTTATAGCAGTATGGTTGTAGCAGTATGGTTGTAGCAGTATGGTTACAGCAGTATGGTTGTAGCAGTATGGTTATAGCTGGTTGTAGCTGGTTGTAGCAGTATGGTTGTAGCTGTATGGTTGTAGCAGTATGGTTATAGCAGTATGGTTGTAGCAGTATGGTTATAGCAGTATGGTTGTAGCAGTATGGTTGTAGCAGTATGGTTGTAGCAGTATGGTTGTAGCAGTATGGTTGTAGCAGTATGGTTGTAGCTGGTTGTAGCAGTATGGTTATAGCAGTATGGTTGTAGCAGTATGGTTGTAGCAGTATGGTTATAGCAGTATGGTTATAGCAGTATGGTTGTAGCAGTATGGTTATAGCAGTATGGTTGTAGCAGTATGGTTATAGCAGTATGGTTGTAGCAGTATGGTTGTAGCAGTATGGTTATAGCAGTATGGTTGTAGCAGTATGGTTATAGCTGTATGGTTATAGCAGTATGGTTGTAGCAGTATGGTTATAGCAGTATGGTTGTAGCAGTATGGTTGTAGCAGTATGGTTGTAGCAGTATGGTTGTAGCAGTATGGTTGTAGCAGTATGGTTATAGCAGTATGGTTATAGCAGTATGGTTATAGCAGTATGGTTATAGCAGTTTGGTTATAGCAGTATGGTTGTAGCAGTATGGTTATAGCAGTATGGTTATAGCAGTAAGGTTGTAGCAGTATGGTTATAGCTGGTTGTAGCTGGTTGTAGCAGTATGGTTATAGCAGTATGGTTGTAGCAGTATGGTTACAGCAGTATGGTTGTAGCAGTATGGTTATAGCTGGTTGTAGTTGGTTGTAGCAGTATGGTTGTAGCTGTATGGTTGTAGCAGTATGGTTGTAGCTGGTTATAGCAGTATGGTTGTAGCAGTATGGTTGTAGCAGTATGGTTGTAGCAGTATGGTTGTAGCTGTATGGTTATAGCAGTATGGTTGTAGCAGTATGGTTATAGCAGTATGGTTGTAGCAGTATGGTTATAGCAGTATGGTTGTAGCAGTATGGTTATAGCAGTATGGTTATAGCAGTATGGTTGTAGCAGTATGGTTGTAGCAGTATGGTTGTAGCAGTATGGTTGTAGCTGGTTGTAGCAGTATGGTTGTAGCAGTATGGTTATAGCAGTATGGTTATAGCAGTATGGTTGTAGCAGTATGGTTGTAGCAGTATGGTTATAGCAGTATGGTTGTAGCAGTATGGTTATAGCAGTATGGTTGTAGCAGTATGGTTATAGCAGTATGGTTATAGCAGTATGGTTGTAGCAGTATGGTTGTAGCAGTATGGTTGTAGCAGTATGGTTATAGCAGTATGGTTGTAGCAGTTTGGTTATAGCAGTATGGTTGTAGCAGTATGGTTATAGCTGGTTGTAGCAGTATGGTTATAGCAGTATGGTTGTAGTAGTATGGTTGTAGCAGTATGGTTGTAGCAGTATGGTTGTAGCAGTATGGTTGTAGCAGTATGGTTGTAGCAGTATGGTTATAGCAGTATGGTTGTAGCAGTATGGTTATAGCAGTATGGTTATAGCAGTATGGTTATAGCTGGTTGTAGCAGTATGGTTATAGCAGTATGGTTATAGCTGTATGGTTGTAGCAGTATGGTTATAGCTGTATGGTTATAGCAGTATGGTTGTAGCAGTATGGTTATAGCAGTATGGTTGTAGCAGTATGGTTGTAGCTGGTTATAGCAGTATGGTTATAGCAGTATGGTTATAGCAGTATGGTTATAGCAGTATGGTTGTAGCAGTATGGTTATAGCTGTATGGTTGTAGCAGTATGGTTGTAGCAGTATGGTTATAGCAGTATGGTTATAGCTGGTTGTAGCAGTATGGTTGTAGCAGTATGGTTATAGCAGTATGGTTATAGCAGTATGGTTGTAGCAGTATGGTTATAGCAGTATGGTTGTAGCAGTATGGTTGTAGCAGTATGGTTGTAGCAGTATGGTTATAGCAGTATGGTTGTTGCAGTATGGTTGTAGCAGTATGGTTGTAGCAGTATGGTTGTAGCAGTATGGTTGTAGCAGTATGGTTATAGCAGTATGGTTGTAGCAGTATGGTTATAGCAGTATGGTTATAGCAGTATGGTTATAGCTGGTTGTAGCAGTATGGTTATAGCAGTATGGTTATAGCTGTATGGTTGTAGCAGTATAGTTATAGCTGTATGGTTATAGCAGTATGGTTGTAGCAGTATGGTTATAGCAGTATGGTTGTAGCAGTATGGTTGTAGCTGGTTATAGCAGTATGGTTATAGAAGTATGGTTATAGCAGTATGGTTATAGCAGTATGGTTGTAGCAGTATGGTTATAGCTGTATGGTTGTAGCAGTATGGTTGTAGCAGTATGGTTATAGCAGTATGGTTATAGCTGGTTGTAGCAGTATGGTTGTAGCAGTATGGTTATAGCAGTATGGTTATAGCAGTATGGTTGTAGCAGTATGGTTGTAGCAGTATGGTTGTAGCAGTATGGTTGTAGCAGTATGGTTGTTGCAGTATGGTTATAGCAGTATGGTTGTAGCAGTATGGTTGTAGCAGTATGGTTGTAGCTGGTTGTAGCAGTATGGTTGTAGCAGTATGGTTATAGCAGTATGGTTATAGCAGTATGGTTGTAGCAGTATGGTTGTAGCAGTATGGTTATACCAGTATGGTTGTAGCAGTATGGTTATAGCAGTATGGTTGTAGCAGTATGGTTGTAGCTGGTTGTAGCAGTATGGTTATAGCAGTATGGTTATAGCAGTATGGTTGTAGCAGTATGGTTGTAGCTGGTTATAGCAGTATGGTTGTAGCAGTATGGTTATAGCAGTATGGTTGTAGCAGTATGGTTGTAGCAGTATGGTTGTAGCAGTATGGTTATAGCAGTATGGTTGTAGCTGTATGGTTATAGCAGTATGGTTGTAGCAGTATGGTTATAGCAGTATGGTTATAGCAGTATGGTTATAGCAGTATGGTTGTAGCTGGTTATAGCAGTATGGTTGTAGCAGTATGGTTATAGCAGTATGGTTGTAGCAGTATGGTTGTAGCAGTATGGTTGTAGCAGTATGGTTGTAGCAGTATGGTTGTAGCAGTATGGTTATAGCAGTATGGTTATAGCAGTATGGTTATATCAGTATGGTTGTAGCTGGTTGTAGCAGTATGGTTATAGCAGTACGGTTGTAGCAGTATGGTTGTAGCTGGTTGTAGCAGTATGGTTATAGCAGTATGGTTATAGCAGTATGGTTATAGCAGTATGGTAGTAGCAGTATGGTTGTAGCAGTATGGTTATAGCAGTATGGTTATAGCAGTATGGTTATAGCAGTATGGTAGTAGCAGTATGGTTGTAGCAGTATGGTTGTAGCAGTATGGTTATAGCAGTATGGTTATAGCAGTATGGTTGTAGCAGTATGGTTGTAGCAGTATGGTTGTAGCAGTATGGTTATAGCAGTATGGTTGTAGCTGGTTGTAGCAGTATGGTTATAGCAGTATGGTTGTAGCAGTATGGTTATAGCAGTATGGTTATAGCTGGTTGTAGCAGTATGGTTATAGCAGTATGGTTATAGCAGTATGGTTATAGCAGTATGGTTATAGCAGTATGGTTATAGCTGGTTGTAGCAGTATGGTTATAGCAGTATGGTTGTAGCAGTATGGTTGTAGCAGTATGGTTGTAGCAGTATGGTTATAGCAGTATGGTTATAGCTGGTTGTAGCAGTATGGTTATAGCAGTATGGTTATAGCAGTATGGTTGTAGCAGTATGGTTGTAGCAGTATGGTTGTAGCAGTATGGTTATAGCAGTATGGTTATAGCTGGTTGTAGCAGTATGGTTATAGCAGTATGGTTATAGCAGTATGGTTATAGCAGTATGGTTATAGCTGGTTGTAGCAGTATGGTTATAGCAGTATGGTTATAGCTGGTTGTAGCAGTATGGTTATAGCAGTATGGTTGTAGCAGTATGGTTGTAGCAGTATGGTTATAGCAGTATGGTTATAGCTGGTTGTAGCAGTATGGTTATAGCAGTATGGTTATAGCAGTATGGTTATAGCAGTATGGTTATAGCTGGTTGTAGCAGTATGGTTATAGCAGTATGGTTATAGCAGTATGGTTATAGCAGTATGGTTATAGCAGTATGGTTATAGCAGTATGGTTATAGCTGTATGGTTATAGCAGTATGGTTGTAGCTGTATGGTTATAGCAGCATGGTTGTAGCAGTATGGTTATAGCAGTATGGTTATAGCTGGTTATAGCAGTATGGTTATAACAGTATGGTTATAGCAGTATGGTTGTAGCAGTATGGTTATAGCAGTATGGTTATAGCAGTATGGTTATAGCAGTATGGTTGTAGCAGTATGGTTATAGCAGTATGGTTATAGCAGTATGGTTATAGCAGTATGGTTATAGCAGTATGGTTATATTAGTATGGTTATAGCAGTATGGTTGTAGCAGTATGGTTATAGCAGTATGGTTATAGCAGTATGGTTGTAGCAGTATGGTTGTAGTAGTATGGTTGTAGCTGTATGGTTATAGCAGTATGGTTATAGCAGTATGGTTATAGCTGTATGGTTATAGCTGTATGGTTATAGCTGTATGGTTGCAGCAGTATGGTTATAGCTGTATGGTTATAGCAGTATGGTCATAGCAGTATGGTTATAGCAGTATGGTTATAGCAGTATGGTTGTAGCAGTATGGTTGTAGCAGTATGGTTATAGCAGTATGGTTATAGCAGTATGGTTATAGCAGTATGGTTGTAGCTGGTTGTAGCAGTATGGTTGTAGCAGTATGGTTATAGCAGTATAGTTATAGCAGTATGGTTATAGCAGTATGGTTGTAGCAGTATGGTTATAGCAGTATGGTTGTAGCAGTATGGTTGTAGCAGTATGGTTGTAGCAGTATGGTTATAGCAGTATGGTTATAGCAGTATGGTTGTAGCAGTATGGTTGTAGCAGTATGGTTGTAGCAGTATGGTTGTAGCAGTATGGTTATAGCAGTATGGTTGTAGCAGTATGGTTATAGCAGTATGGTTATAGCAGTATGGTTGTAGCAGTATGGTTGTAGCAGTATGGTTGTAGCTGGTTATAGCAGTATGGTTATAGCTGTATGGTTATAGCAGTATGGTTATAGCAGTATAGTTATAGCAGTATGGTTATAGCAGTATGGTTGTAGCTGGTTGTAGCAGCATGGTTATAGCAGTATGGTTATAGCAGTATAGTTATAGCAGTATGGTTGTAGCTGGTTATAGCAGTATGGTTGTAGCTGGTTGTAGCAGTATGGTTGTAGATGGTTGTAGCAGTATGGTTATAGCAGTATGGTTATAGCTGTATGGTTATAGCAGTATGGTTATAGCAGTATGGTTGTAGCAGTATGGTTGTAGCTGGTTATAGCAGTATGGTTGTAGCTGGTTGTAGCAGTATGGTTATAGCTGTATGGTTGTAGCAGTATGGTTATAGCTGTATGGTTATAGCAGTATGGTTATAGCAGTATAGTTATAGCAGTATGGTTGTAGCAGTATGGTTATAGCAGTATGGTTGTAGCAGTATGGTTGTAGCTGGTTATAGCAGTATGGTTGTAGCTGGTTGTAGCAGTATGGTTATAGCAGTATGGTTATAGCAGTGTTATAGCAGTATAGTTATAGCAGTATGGTTATAGCAGTATGGTTATAGCTGGTTATAGCAGTATGGTTGTAGCTGGTTATAGCAGTATGGTTATAGCAGTATGGTTATAGCAGTATGGTTGTAGCAGTATGGTTATAGCAGTATGGTTATAGCAGTATGGTTATAGCAGTATGGTTGTAGCAGTATGGTTGTAGCAGTATGGTTATAGCAGTATGGTTGTAGCAGTATGGTTGTAGCAGTATGGTTATAGCAGTATGGTTATAGCAGTATGGTTATAGCAGTATGGTTATAGCAGTATGGTTGTAGCAGTATGGTTGTAGCAGTATGGTTATAGCAGTATGGTTATAGCTGTGTGGTTATAGCAGTATGGTTATAGCAGTATGGTTGTAGCAGTATGGTTGTAGCAGTATGGTTATAGCAGTATGGTTATATAGCTGTGTGGTTATAGCTGGCCTGGCCTTGGCTGTGCTGGTCATGTTAACCCCTGATACAGAGCAGGAAGCTCCATTACTCACCTCACCTGGGAACAGATGTCACATGGACAGGTTTTATTAAGTGACAAAGACCCCAGAGACTACAGTCTGACTCCACTCTGGTTAACGTTGGAGAGAAAAATCAAAGAGAGAGTGAGAAAAAGCTTCTGTTTTCAGAGGTCTGATCAAATTTAACAAGTCCTGCTCTGTTTTTTTTCTCTCTCTCTCTCTCTCTGTGTGTGTGTGTGTGTGTGTGTGTGTGTGTGTGTGTGTGTGTGTGTGTGTGTGTGTGTGTGTGTGTGTGTGTGTGTGAGGAGCAGCCTGTTTGTCTGCCTCTGCCAGAAATATGCACCCCAATATAGCTAGGTTTTATTATTCAGCTGGGCTCCTGGTATTTTGGAAATGAGGTAAGTTCAATTACCAACAAAGACCTCTTCTTTAGGGCTCTGTCATCACACATGGGTGGAGGGAGGGAGAGAGAGAGAGAGAGAGAGAGAGAGAGAGAGAGGGGGAGAGAGAGAGAGAGAGAGAGAGAGAGAGGGAGAAATTACATCACACAGGGGTGAAGGAAGGGGGAAAGAGTGAGTGGAAGGGAGGGTTGGTGGAGAGGGAGGAAGGAAGAGGGAGGGGTGGTTGGAGAAGAGAGAGAGGGGGAGAGAGGGAGTGGAAGGGAGGGTGGTTGGAGAAGAGAGAGAGGGGGAGAGAGGGAGTGGAAGGGACGGTGGTTGGAGAAGAGAGAGAGGGGGAGGAGCAGGGTTATTCAAATCAACCCTACGAGGTCCGGAGCCTGCTGGTTTTCTCTTCTACCTGATAATCAATTATACCGTCCTAGTGTCCCTGGTCTAGATCAGTCCCTGATTAGAGGCTTCTCCCCCCTGCTAGACCCAGTTAGAGCTATGCTGGAATAGAGGCTCCTCCCCCCTGCTAGACCCAGTTAGAGTTATGCTGGAATAGAGGCTCCTCCCCCCTGCTAGACCCAATTAGAGTTATGCTGGAATAGAGGCTCCTCCCCCCTGCTAGACCCAGTTAGAGTTATGCTGGAATAGAGGCTCCTCCCCCCTGCTAGACCCAATTAGAGTTATGCTGGAATAGAGGCTCCTCCCCCCTGCTAGACCCAGTTAGAGTTATGCTGGAATAGAGGCTCCTCCCCCCTGCTAGACCCAATTAGAGTTATGCTGGAATAGAGGCTCCTCCCCCCTGCTAGACCCAGTTAGAGTTATGCTGGAATAGAGGCTCCTCCCCCCTGCTAGACCCAATTAGAGTTATGCTGGAATAGAGGCTCCTCCCCCCTGCTAGACCCAGTTAGAGTTATGCTGGAATAGAGGCTCCTCCCCCCTGCTAGACCCAGTTAGAGCTATGCTGGAATAGAGGCTCCTCCCCCCTGCTAGACCCAATTAGAGTTATGCTGGAATAGAGGCTCCTCCCCCCTGCTAGACCCAATTAGAGTTATGCTGGAATAGAGGCTCCTCCCCCCTGCTAGACCCAGTTAGAGCTATGCTGGAATAGAGGCTCCTCCCCCCTGCTAGACCCAATTAGAGTTATGCTGGAATAGAGGCTCCTCCCCCCTGCTAGACCCAGTTAGAGCTATGCTGGAATATAGGCTCCTCCCCCCTGCTAGACCCAGTTACAGTTATGCTGGAATAGAGGCTCCTCCCCCCTGCTAGACCCAGTTAGAGTTATGCTGGAATAGAGGCTCCTCCCCCCTGCTAGACCCAATTAGAGTTATGCTGGAATAGAGGCTCCTCCCCCCTGCTAGACCCAGTTAGAGTTATGCTGGAATAGAGGATCCTCCCCCCTGCTAGACCCAGTTAGAGTTATGCTGGAATAGAGGCTCCTCCCCCCTGCTAGACCCAATTAGAGTTATGCTGGAATAGAGGCTCCTCCCCCCTGCTAGACCCAGTTAGAGCTATGCTGGAATAGAGGCTCCTCCCCCCTGCTAGACCCAATTAGAGTTATGCTGGAATAGAGGCTCCTCCCCCCTGCTAGACCCAGTTAGAGCTATGCTGGAATAGAGGCTCCTCCCCCCTGCTAGACCCAGTTAGAGTTATGCTGGAATAGAGGCTCCTCCCCCCTGCTAGACCCAATTAGAGTTATGCTGGAATAGAGGCTCCTCCCCCCTGCTAGACCCAGTTAGAGCTGGAATAGAGGCTCCTCCCCCCTGCTAGACCCAATTAGAGTTATGCTGGAATAGAGGCTCCTCCCCCCTGCTAGACCCAGTTAGAGCTGGAATAGAGGCTCCTCCCCCCTGCTAGACCCAATTAGAGTTATGCTGGAATAGAGGCTCCTCCCCCCTGCTAGACCCAGTTAGAACTGGAATAGTACTGTACTGTATGATATGTACTGTATGTACTGTATGATATGTAGATATGTACTGTATGATATGATATGTACTGTATGATATGTAGATATGTACTGTATGATATGTAGATATGTACTGTATGATATGTAGATATGTACTGTATGATATGATATGTACTGTATGATATGTAGATATGTACTGTATGATATGTAGATATGTACTGTATGATATGATATGTACTGTATGTACTGTATGATATGATATGTACTGTATGTACTGTATGTACTGTAGATATGTACTGTATGATATGTAGATATGTACTGTATGATATGATATGTACTGTATGATATGTAGATATGTACTGTATGATATGATATGTACTGTATGTACTGTATGATATGATATGTACTGTATGTACTGTATGATATGTAGATATGTACTGTATGATATGTAGATATGTACTGTATGATATGATATGTACTGTATGATATGTAGATATGTACTGTATGATATGTAGATATGTACTGTATGATATGATATGTACTGTATGATTTGTAGATATGTACTGCATGATATGTAGATATGTACTGTATGATATGTAGATATGTACTGTATGATATGATATGTACTGTATGATATGATATGTACTGTATGTACTGTATGATATGTAGATATGTACTGTATGATATGTAGATATGTACTGTATGATATGTAGATATGTACTGTATGATATGATATGTACTGTATGTACTGTATGATATGTAGATATGTACTGTATGATATGTAGATATGTACTGTATGATATGATATGCACTGTATGATATGATATGTACTGTATGTACTGTATGATATGTAGATATGTACTGTATGATATGTAGATATGTACTGTATGATATGTAGATATGTACTGTATGATATGATATGTACTGTATGATTAGTAGATATGTACTGCATGATATGTAGATATGTACTGTATGATATGTAGATATGTACTGTATGATATGATATGTACTGTATGATATGATATGTACTGTATGTACTGTATGATATGTAGATATGTACTGTATGATATGTAGATATGTACTGTATGATATGTAGATATGTACTGTATGATATGATATGTACTGTATGTACTGTATGATATGTAGATATGTACTGTATGATATGTAGATATGTACTGTATGATATCTAGATATGTACTGTATGATATGATATGTACTGTATGATATGATATGTACTGTATGTACTGTATGATATGTAGATATGTACTGTATGATATGTAGATATGTACTGTATGATATGATATGTACTGTATGTACTGTATGATATGTAGATATGTACTGTATGATATGTAGATATGTACTGTATGATATGTAGATATGTACTGTATGATATGTGGATATGTACTGTATGTACTGTATGATATGTAGATATGTACTGTATGATATGTAGATATGTACTGTATGATATGATATGTTGATATGTACTGTATGATATGTGGATATGTACTGTATGATATGTAGATATGTACTGTATGATATGATATGTACTGTATGTACTGTATGATATGTAGATATGTACTGTATGATATGTAGATATGTACTGTATGATATGATATGTAGATATGTACTGTATGATATGTGGATATGTACTGTATGATATGTGGATATGTACTGTATGATATGTAGATATGTACTGTATGATATGATATGTAGATATGTACTGTATGATATGTGGATATGTACTGTATGTACTGTATGATATGTAGATATGTACTGTATGATATGTAGATATGTACTGTATGATATGTAGATATGTACTGTATGATATGTAGATATGTACTGTATGATATGATATGTACTGTATGATATGTAGATATGTACTGTATGATATGTAGATATGTACTGTATGATATGATATGTACTGTATGTGCTGTATGATATGTAGATATGTACTGTATGATATGTAGATATGTACTGTATGATATGTAGATATGTACTGTATGATATGTAGATATGTACTGTATGATATGATATGTACTGTATGTACTGTATGATATGTAGATATGTACTGTATGATATCTAGATATGTACTGTATGATATGATATGTACTGTATGATATGATATGTACTGTATGATATGATATGTACTGTGTGTACTGTATGATATGTAGATATGTACTGTATGATATGTAGATATGTACTGTATGATATGTAGATATGTACTGTACTGTATGATATGATATGTACTGTATGATATGATATGTACTGTATGATATGATATGTGCTGTATGTACTGTATGATATGTAGATATTTACTGCAGCTGGCTTTCTGGCTTACAAACAAAATAGTTTTAAGTGAGAAGAAAGCATTGGTCTGAAGCTGAAAAATAATGGAAATTCACAGCACCACAATACCTACTCCACCCATGTTCTACCAAGGTTTTCCAGCACCACAATGTCTACTCCACCCATGCTCTACCAAGGTTTTACACCACCACAATGCCTACTCCACCCATGCTCCACCAAGGTTTTACAGCAGATATTTGACCTACTACAGTAGCTATGTTGGTCTATTGTGCTTCAAACAATGTATTGGATTATTCACACACTACACTAATCCCATTCTACTACCTTTACATTTTATTAAAACAAGCTTTGCTTTTATACACTGAAAACAATATAAACACAACATGCAACAATTTCAAAGATTTGACTGAGTTACAGTTCATTTACAATAAGGAAATCAGTCAATTGAAATAAAATAAATTAGGTCCTAATCTATGGATTTCACATGACTGGGAATACAGATATGCATCTGTTGGTCACAGATACCTTTTAAAAAAGGTAGGGGTGTGGATCAGATAACCAGTCAGTATCTGGTGTACTTCTCCTATCTTATCCAGTGTCCTGTGTGAATTTAAGTATGCTCTCTCTAATTCTCTCGTTCTCTCTTTCTTTCTCTCTCTCGGAGAACCTGAGCCCTAGGACCATACGTCACGGCAAACCGGGCATGATGACTCCTTGCTGTCCCCAGTCCACCTGGCCTTGCTGCTTTTCCAGTTTCAACTGTTCTGCCTGCTGTTATGGAACCCCTACCTGTTCAACTCTTAATGATCGGCTATGAAAAGCCAACTGACTTTTATTCCTGATTATTATTTGACCATGCTTGTCATTTATGAACATTTTGAAAATCTTGGCTCTCTCTAATTCTCTCCTTCTCTCTTTCTTTCTCTCTCTCGGAGGACCGGAGCCCTAGGACCATACGTCAGGACTACCGGGCATGATGACTCCTTGCTGTCCCCAGTCCGCCTGGCCCTGCTGCTATTCCAGTTTCAACTGTTCTGCCTGCGGTTATGGAACCCCTACCTGTCCCAGACCTGCTGTTTTCAATTCTTAATGATCGGCTATGAAAAGCCAACTGACATTTATTCCTGATTATTATTTGACCATGCTTGTCATTTATGAACATTTTGAAAATCTTGGCTCTCTCTAATTCTCTCCTTCTCTCTCTCTTTCTCTCTCTCGGAGGACCTGAGCCCTGGGACCGTGCGTCGGGGCTGCCGGGCGTGATGGCTCCTTGCTGTCCCCAGTCCACCTGGCCTTGCTGCCATTCCAGTTTCAGCTGTTCTGCCTGCGGTTATGGAACCGCCTCCTGTCCCGGACCTGCTATTTTCAACTCTTGATGATCGGCTATGAAAAGCCAACTGAAAATTATTCATGATTATTATTTGACCATGCTTGTCACTTATGAACATTTTGAAAATCTTGGCATAGTTCTGTTATAATCTCCACCCAGCACAGCCAGAAGAGGACTGGCCACCCCTCATAGCCTGGTTCCTCTCTAGGTTTCTTCCTAGGTTTTGGACTTTCTAGGGAGTTTTTCCTAGCCACCGTGCTTCTACACCTGCATTGCTTGCTGTTTGGGGTTTTAGGCTGGGTGTCTGTACAGCACTTCGAGATATTAGCTGATGTACGAAGGGCTATATAAAATAAACTTGATTTGATTTGATGATCCTTGCGACATGGGGCCGTGCATTATCATTATCATTATCATGACCTCTACAGATCAGAACTGACCACCTCAGACCACAACTGACCACTACAGACCACAGCTGACCACCTCAGACCACAACTGACCACCTCAGACCACAACTGACCACCTCAGACCACAACTGACCACCTCAGACCACAACTGACCACCTCAGACCACAACTGACCACCTCAGACCACAACTGACCACCTCAGACCACAACTGACCACCTCAGACCACTACTGACCACTACAGACTACAGCTGACCACTACAGGCCACTACTGACCTCTACAGATCAGAACTGACCAAGACAGGTCCAGTGTATGAGTCAGTTCAACCATTTCCTTCAGCACCTCTCCTCTCCAGTACATGTGAATTATCTAAGAGAAACATCCATCCTCAGACAGGCCTCAGACAGGCCTCAGGGAAGCCTCAGACAGGCCTCAGGGAAGCCTCAGACAGGCCTCAGGGAAGCCTCAGATAGGCCTCAGGGAAGCCTCAGACAGGCCTCAGGGAAGCCTCAGACAGGCCTCAGGGAAGCCTCAGACAGGCCTCAGGGAAGCCTCCGATAGGCCTCAGGGAAGCCTCAGATAGGCCTCAGGGAAGCCTCAGACAGGCCTCAGGGAAGCCTCAGACAGGCCTCAGGGAAGCCAAAGCTGGATGACGGGAGGCCGTCCGGAGACAGAGAGGCAGGCAGCCAGGGGACGGGGGAGAGGACAGTGGAGACAGTGAGGCAGGAAGCAAGCGGACAGGGGGAGAGGACAGTGGAGACAAGGAGGGAAGCCAGGCAGGCAGGGATAGAGAACAGGACAGGTATAGAGAGCCAGCCAGGCAGGGGACAGATAGTGGTACTGTTAGGCTGTGAGAGCGCTGGCAGAGAGAAAGAGAGAGAGAGAGAGAGAGTGAGAGAGAGAGAGAGAGAGAGAGAGAGAGAGAGAGAGACAGACAGACAGAGAGAGAGAGTGAGAGAGAGAGAGGGACAGACAGAGAGAGAGAGAGAGAGAGAGAGAAAGAAAGAGAGAGAGAGAGAGAGAGAGAGAGAGAGAGAGACCAGTCACCAGTCAGCTATCCTCCAGACCAGATCTGTATCATGGAACCAGCCAGTCACCAGTCAGCTATCCTCCAGACCAGATCTGTATCATGGAGCCAGCCAGCCAGCCAGTCAGATCCCTGTGTTTGTGTGTGCAGCAGCATCACTCTTATCTCTGTCTTTACTGACGCCACAGTCTTCCTGTTCCAGATACACTGCTGATGTTTCTGTTCCCTCCCTTCTGCCTCCCTGCCTCGACGCCAGCCCAGCATGTCCCCCCAGTCTTTATGGCTCCCCAACCCAGTCCGTCTCGTACCCTGCAGCCAGCCAGTCTGCCCAGCCCATGGCTCTGTCTCTCCCTCTCTCTCTCTCTCTCTCTCTCTCTCTCTCTCTCTCTCTCTCTCTCTCTCTCTCTCTCTCTCTCTCTCTCTCTCTCTCTCTCTCTCTCTCTCTCTCTCTCTCTCTCTCTCTCTCTCTCTCTCTCTCTCTCTCTCTCTCTCTCTCTCTCTCTGTCTCTCTCTGTCTCTCTCGGTCTCTCTCTCTCTCTCGCTCTCTCAACCAGCCAGCCAGACGATGTAGTTCCTGACTGGCTGACTAATTTTTTTGTTTATTTTTTATTTTCAGTTGATTATCAGATTGTTGAAGTGACGACTGACACAGGAGACTGACTGAAGTATCACCCGCCACAACGCAAGACTTTGACTGGTACACACACACACACACACACACACACACACACACACACACACACACACACACACACACACACACACACACACACACACACACACACACACACACACACACACACACACACACACACACACACACACACACACACACACACACACACACACACAGCAGCAGCAGCATAGTTTTCCATTGTTAAGTGTTGCTATTGAGCAGGTAATACAAATTATTAAAACTTGAAGATGTGTAACTAGATGATTTACATAATTAAAGACTAATTAGAATATTATATAATTGTTATTATGATAGCAGCAATTATATCTAATATAATAACAATAATGATAGTAATAACAATAATAATAATATTAATAACAACAACAATATTAGCAATAATAACAATAATAATATAAATAATAACAATAATAATAACAGCAACAACAATAACAATAATAATAACAACACCAATAGCGATAATAACAATAACAATAATAACAATTATAATAATAACAATAATAATAACAACAGCAACAACAATAACAATAATAATAACAACACCAATAGCGATAATAACAATAATAATAATAATAACAATACCACCAATAATAATAATAATAACAACAATAATAACAATACTACTAATAATAACAATACTGATAACAATACTACTAACAACAATACTAATAACAATACCACTAACAATAATAATAACAATAATAACAATACTACTAATAATAACAATAATAACAATACTAATAACAATACCACTAACAATAATAATATCAATAACAATACTAATAATGATAACAATAATAACAATAATAATGACAACACTACTAATAACAATACCAATAACAATAATAATACCAACAACAATAATAATATGAATAATATAATTATTATACAAATAATATTAATAACAACAACAACAATAATAATAATAATAATAATATAGGGGTTACTTCCTCTCTACCAGAGTGCCGTCAGCTGATTCGCTGGTGCCTGAGCACTAAGGCTGAGACGGGTAAGGGGCGGGACTGAGACGGGTAAGGGAGGGACTGAGACAGGTAAGGGGCGGGACTGAGACAGGTAAGGGGTGGGACTGAGACGGGTAAGGGGGGGACTGAGACAGGTAAGGGGGGGACTGAGACGGGTAAGGGGCGGGACTGAGACAGGTAAGGGGCGGGACTGAGACGGGTAAGGGGCGGGACTGAGACAGGTAAGGGGGGGACTGAGACGGGTAAGGGGCGGGACTGAGACAGGTAAGGGGGGGACTGAGACGGGTAAGGGGGGGACTGAGACAGGTAAGGGGGGGACTGAGACGGGTAAGGGGCGGGACTGAGACAGGTAAGGGGCGGGACTGAGACGGGTAAGGGGCGGGACTGAGACGGGTAAGGGGGGGACTGAGACGGGTAAGGGGCGGGACTGAGACGGGTAAGGGGGGGGGGGACTGAGACGGGTAAGGGTGGGTCTGAGACGGCTAAGGGGGAGACTGAGACAGGTAAGGGGGGGGACTGAGACGGGTAAGGGTGGGTCTGAGACGGGTAAGGGGGAGACTGAGACAGGTAAGGGGTGGGTCTGAGACGGGTAAGGGCGGGACTGAGACGGGTAAGGGGTGGGACTGAGACGGGTAAGGGGTGGGACTGAGACGGGTAAGGGGTGGGACTGAGACGGGTAAGGGGTGGGACTGAGACGGGTAAGGGTGGGTCTGAGACGGGTAAGGGCGGGACTGAGACGGGTAAGGGGGGGGACTGAGACGGGTAAGGGGGGGACTGAGACGGGTAAGGGTGGGTCTGAGACGGGTAAGGGTGGACTGAGACAGGTAAGGGGGGGGACTGAGACGGGTAAGGGTGGGTCTGAGATGGTTAAGGGGGGGACTGAGACGGTAAGGGGGGGCAACTGAGACGGGTAAGGGTGGGTCTGAGACCTGTAAGGGGGGGACTGAGACGGGTAAGGGGCTGGACTGAGACGGGTAAGGGGCGGGACTGAGACAGGTAAGGGGCGGGACTGAGACGGGTAAGGGGTGGGACTGAGACGGGTAAGGGGTGGGACTGAGACGGGTAAGGGGTGGGACTGAGACGGGTAAGGGTGGGTCTGAGACGGGTAAGGGCGGGACTGAGACGGGTAAGGGGGGGGACTGAGACGGGTAAGGGTGGGTCTGAGACGGGTAAGGGGGGGACTGAGACAGGTAAGGGGGGGGACTGAGACGGGTAAGGGTGGGTCTGAGACGGGTAAGGGGGGGACTGAGACAGGTAAGGGGGGGGACTGAGACGGGTAACGGTGGGACTGAGACGAGTAAGGGGGGGACTGAGACGGGTAAGGGGTGGGACTGAGACGGGTAAGGGGTGGGACTGAGACGGGTAAGGGGTGGGACTGAGACGGGTAAGGGGTGGGACTGAGACGGGTAAGGGGTGGAACTGAGACGGGTAAGGGGGGGGACTGAGACGGGTAAGGGCGGGACTGAGACGGGTAAGGGCGGACTGAGACGGGTAAGGGCGGGTCTGAGACGGGTAAGGGCGGACTGAGACGGGTAAGGGTGGGACTGAGACGGGTAAGGGGGGGACTGAGACGGGTAAGGGGGGGACTGAGACGGGTAAGGGGTGGGACTGAGACGGGTAAGGGTGGGTCTGAGACGGGTAAGGGTGGGTCTGAGACGGGTAAGGGGGGGACTGAGACGGGTAAGGGGTGGGACTGAGACGGGTAAGGGGTGGGACTGAGACGGGTAAGGGGTGGGACTGAGACGGGTAAGGGGGGGACTGAGACAGGTAAGGGGGGGGACTGAGACGGGTAAGGGCGGGACTGAGACGGGTAAGGGTGGGACTGAGACGGGTAAGGGGGGGGGGACTGAGACGGGTAAGGGGTGGGACTGAGACGGGTAAGGGGTGGGACTGAGACGGGTAAGGGGTGGGACTGAGACGGGTAAGGGGTGGAACTGAGACGGGTAAGGGCGGGTCTGAGACGGGTAAGGGCGGACTGAGACGGGTAAGGGTGGGACTGAGACGGGTAAGGGGGGGACTGAGACGGGTAAGGGGGGGACTGAGACGGGTAAGGGCGGGACTGAGACGGGTAAGGGAGGACTGAGACGGGTAAGGGAGGGACTGAGACGGGTAAGGGCGGGACTGAGACAGGTAAGGGGGGGACTGAGACGGGTAAGGGGGGGGACTGAGACGGGTAAGGGCGGGACTGAGACGGGTAAGGGTGGGACTGAGACGGGTAAGGGGGGGACTGAGACGGGTAAGGGAGGACTGAGACGGGTAAGGGTGGGACTGAGACGGGTAAGGGAGGACTGAGACGGGTAAGGGTGGGACTGAGACGGGTAAGGGGGGGACTGAGACGGGTAAGGGGGGGGACTGAGACGGGTAAGGGGGGGGACTGAGACGGGTAAGGGGGGGGACTGAGACGGGTAAGGGCGGGACTGAGACGGGTAAGGGTGGGACTGAGACGGGTAAGGGGGGGGACTGAGACGGGTAAGGGCGGGACTGAGACGGGTAAGGGTGGGACTGAGACGGGTAAGGGGGGGGACTGAGACGGGTAAGGGCGGGACTGAGACAGGTAAGGGCGGGACTGAGACAGGTAAGGGCGGGACTGAGACAGGTAATGGCGGACTGAGACGGGTATCGGGGGGACTGAGACAGGTAAGGGCGGGACTGATACAGGTAAGGGCGGGACTGAGACGGGTAAGGGCGGACTGAGACGGGTAAGGGCGGGACTGAGACGGGTAAGGGCGGGACTGAGACAGGTAATGGCGGACTGAACGTAGTTATGTAGAGCACCTAAAGATAAAAACGTAATATTCAATATCGGCAAGTTAGATTAAATATTAGCACTACACAATCTGGTGGGTGATAACCTTCAATCTGGATAATAACACAAAACAAATCTTAAGACTAGAGAAATTTATCGACAAATATTACGAAAACAAGCAACACCGAAACATGACGGAGAGTAAGACAGGGGAACCGATTTCAAAACGAAAACGTGACTCTTTTACAGACTCAGTCGATTTAATATTTTCACTACCGGGAATGGTAAAGGTTGAAACCAATCTATTAAAATCAATAAATGGGTATTTATTGTTCTATCATGGGGAACAACATTTTATATCAAGGTATTATGTTCACCTGTACCTTTATATCAAGGTATAATGAGGTCTAATGTTCCTCTGTACCTTTATATCAAGGTATAATGAGGTCTAATGTTCCCCTGTACCTTTATATCAAGGTATAATGAGGTTTAATGTTCCCCTGTACCTTTATATAAAGGAATAATGTAGAGGTCTAATGTTCTCCTGTACCTTTATATCAAGGTATAATGAGGTCTAATGTTCCCCGTACCTTTAAATCAAGGTATAATGTGGTCTAATGTTCCCCTGTACCTTTATATCAAGGTATAATCAGGTCTAATGTTCCCCTGTTCCTTTATATCAAGGTATAATGAGGTCTAATGTTCCCCTGTACCTTTATATCAAGGTATAATGAGGTCTAATGTTCCCTGTACCTTTAAATCAAGGTATAATGTGGTCTAATGTTCCCCTGTACCTTTATATCAAGGTATAATGAGGTTTAATGTTCCCCTGTACCTTTATATAAAGGAATAATGTAGAGGTCTAATGTTCTCCTGTACCTTTATATCAAGGTATAATGAGGTCTAATGTTCCCCTGTACCTTTATAATGAGGTATAATGAGGTCTAATGTTCCCCTGTTCCTTTATATCAAGGTATAATGAGGTCTAATGTTCCCCTGTACCTTTATATCAAGGTATAATGAGGTATAATGTTCCCCTGTTCCTTTATATCAAGGTATAATGAGGTCGAATGTTCCCCTGTACCTTTATATCAAGGTATAATGAGGTATAATGTTCCCCTGTTCCTTTATATCAAGGTATAATGAGGTATAATGTTCCCCTGTTCCTTTATATCAAGGTATATTGAGGTCTAATGTTCCCCTGTACCTTTATATCAAGGTATATTGAGGTCTAATGTTCCCCTGTACCTTTATATCAAGGTATAATGAGGTCTAATGTTCCCCTGTACCTTTATATCAAGGTATAATGAGGTCTAATGTTCCTCTGTACCTTTATATCAAGGTATAATGTGGTCTAATGTTCCCCTGTACCTTTATATCAAGGTATAATGAGGTTTAATGTTCCCCTGTACCTTTATATCAAGGAATATTGAGGTCTAATGTTCCCCTGTACCTTTATATCAAGGTATATTGAGGTCTAATGTTCCCCTGTACCTTTATATCAAGGTATAATGAGGTATAATGTTCCCCTGTTCCTTTATATCAAGGTATAATGAGGTATAATGTTCCCCTGTTCCTTTATATCAAGGTATATTGAGGTCTAATGTTCCCCTGTACCTTTATATCAAGGTATATTGAGGTCTAATGTTCCCCTGTACCTTTATATCAAGGTATAATGAGGTCTAATGTTCCCCTGTACCTTTATATCAAGGTATAATGAGGTCTAATGTTCCTCTGTACCTTTATATCAAGGTATAATGTGGTCTAATGTTCCCCTGTACCTTTATATCAAGGTATAATGAGGTTTAATGTTCCCCTGTTCCTTTATATCAAGGTATATTGAGGTCTAATGTTCCCCTGTACCTTTATATCAAGGTATATTGAGGTCTAATGTTCCCCTGTACCTTTATATCAAGGTATAATGAGGTCTAATGTTCCCCTGTACCTTTATATCAAGGTATAATGAGGTCTAATGTTCCTCTGTACCTTTATATCAAGGTATAATGTGGTCTAATGTTCCCCTGTACCTTTATATCAAGGTATAATGAGGTTTAATGTTCCCCTGTACCTTTATATAAAGGAATAATGTAGAGGTCTAATGTTCTCCTGTACCTTTATATCAAGGTATAATGAGGTCTAATGTTCCCTGTACCTTTAAATCAAGGTATAATGACGTCTATTGTTCCCCTGTACCTTTATATCAAGTTTAATGTAGAGGTCTAATGTTCTCCTGTACCTTTATATCAAGGTGTAATGAGGTCTAACATTCCCCTTTACTTTTATATCAAGGTATAATGAGGTATAATGTTCCCCTGTTCCTTTATATCAAGGTATATTGAGGTCTAATGTTCCCCTGTACCTTTATATCAAGGTATAATGAGGTCTAATGTTCCCCTGTTCCTTTATATCAAGGTATAATGAGGTCTAATGTTCCCCTGTACCTTTATATCAAGGTATAATGAGGTCCAATGTTCCCTGTACCTTTAAATCAAGTTATAATGTGGTCTAATGTTCCCCTGTACCTTTATATCAAGGTATAATGAGGTCTAATGTTCCCCTGTTCCTTTATATCAAGGTATAATGAGGTTTAATGTTCCCCTGTACCTTTATATCAAGGTATAATGAGGTATAATGTTCCCCTGTTCCTTTATATCAAGGTATAATGAGGTCTAATGTTCCCCTGTACCTTTATATCAAGGTATAATGAGGTATAATGTTCCCCTGTTCCTTTATATCAAGGTATATTGAGGTCTAATGTTCCCCTGTTCCCCTGTACCTTTATATCAAGGTATAATGAGGTCTAATGTTCCCCTGTACCTTTATATCAAGGTATAATGAGGTCTAATGTTCACCTGTTCCTTTATATCAAGGTATAATGTAGAGGTCTAATGTTCTCCTGTACCTTTATATCAAGGTATAATGAGGTCTAATGTTCCCCTGTTCCTTTATATCAAGGTATAATGAGGTCTAATGTTCCCCTGTAACTTTATAATGAGGTATAATGTTCCCCTGTTCCTTTATATCAAGGTATATTGAGGTCTAATGTTCCCCTGTACCTTTATATCAAGGTATAATGAGGTCTAATGTTCCCCTGTTCCTTTATATCAAGGTATAATGACATCTAATGTTCCCCTGTACCTTTATATCAAGGTAAAATGAGGTCTAATGTTCACCTGTTCCTTTATATCAAGGTATAATGTAGAGGTCTAATGTTCTCCTGTACCTTTATATCAAGGTATAATTTTTTTTATTTTTTTTATTTCACCTTTATTTAACCAGGTAGGCTAGTTGAGAACAAGTTCTCATTTGCAACTGCGACCTGGCCAAGATAAAGCATAGCAGTGTGAACAGACAACACAGAGTTACACATGGAGTAAACAATAAACAAGTCAATAACATGGTAGAAAAAAAGAGAATCTATATACAATGTGTGCAAAAGGCATGAGGTAGGCAATTAATCGAATAATTACAATTTAGCAGATTAACACTGGAGTGATAAATCATCAGATGATCATGTGCAAGAAGAGATACTGTTGTGCAAAAGAGCAGAAAAGTAAATAAATAAAAGCAGTATGGGGGGTGAGGTAGGTAAATTGTGTGGGTAGTTTACAGATGGACTATGTACAGCTGCAGCGATCGGTTAGCTGCTCGGATAGCAGATTTTTAAAGTTGTTGAGGGAGATAAAAGTCTCCAACTTCAGAGATTTTTGCAATTCGTTCCAGTCGCAGGCAGCAGAGAACTGGAAGGAAAGGCGTCCAAATGAGGTTTTAGCTTTAGGGATGATCAGTGAGATACACCTGCTGGAGCGCGTGCTGCGGGTGGGTGTAGCCATCGTGACCAGTGAACTGAGATAAGGCGGCACTTTACCTAGCATAGCCTTGTAGATGACCTGGAGCCAGTGGGTCTGACGACGAACATGTAGCGAGGGCCAGCCGACTAGGGCATACAGGTCGCAGTGGTGGGTCGTATAAGGTGCTTTAGTAACAAAACGAATGGCACTGTGATAAACTGCATCCAGTTTGCTGAGTAGAGTGTTGGAAGCTATTTTGTAGATGACATCGCCGAAGTCGAGGATCGGTAGGATAGTCAGTTTTACTAGGGTAAGTTTGGCGGCGTGAGTGAAGGAGGCTTTGTTGCGGAATAGAAAGCCGATTCTTGATTTGATTTTGGATTGGAGATGTTTGATATGAGTCTGGAAGGAGAGTTTGCAGTCTAGCCAGACACCTAGGTACTTATAGATGTCCACATATTCTAGGTCGGAACCGTCCAGGGTGGTGATGCTAGTCGGGCGTGCGGGTGCAGGCAGGGAACGGTTGAAAAGCATGCATTTGGTTTTACTAGCGTTTAAGAGCAGTTGGAGGCCACGGAAGGAGTGTTGTATGGCATTGAAGCTCGTTTGGAGGTTAGATAGCACAGTGTCCAAGGAAGGGCCGGAAGTATATAGAATGGTGTCGTCTGCGTAGAGGTGGATCAGGGAATCGCCCGCAGCAAGAGCAACATCATTGATGTATACAGAGAAAGAGTCGGCCCGAGAATTGAACCCTGTGGTACCCCCATAGAGACTGCCAGAGGACCGGACAACATGCCCTCCGATTTGACACACTGAACTCTGTCTGCAAAGTAGTTGGTGAACCAGGCAAGGCAGTCATTAGAAAAACCGAGGCTACTGAGTCTGCCGATAAGAATATGGTGATTGACAGAGTCGAAAGCCTTGGCCAGGTCGATGAAGACGGCTGCACAGTAATGTCTTTTATCGATGGCGGTTATGATGTCGTTTAGTACCTTGAGCGTGGCTGAGGTGCACCCGTGACCGGCTCGGAAACCGGATTGCACAGCGGAGAAGGTACGGTGGGATTCGAGATGGTCAGTGATCTGTTTGTTGACTTGGCTTTCGAAGACCTTAGATAGGCAGGGCAGGATGGATATAGGTCTGTAACAGTTTGGGTCCAGGTTGTCTCCCCCTTTGAAGAGGGGGATGACCGCGGCAGCTTTCCAATCCTTGGGGATCTCAGATGATACGAAGGAGAGGTTGAACAGGCTGGTAATAGGGGGTGCGACAATGGCGGCGGACAGTTTCAGAAATAGGGGGTCCAGATTGTCAAGCCCAGCTGATTTGTATGGGTCCAGGTTTTCCAGCTCTTTCAGAACATCTGCTATCTGGATTTTGGTAAAGGAGAAGCTGGGGAGGCTTGGGCGAGTAGCAGCGGGGGGGGCGGGGCTGTTGGCCAAGGTTGGAGTCGCCAGGAGGAAGGCATGGCCAGCCATTGAGAAATGCTTGTTGAAGTCTTCGATTATCACGGATTTATCGGTGGTGACCGTGTTACCTAGCCTCAGTGCAGTGGGCAGCTGGGAGGAGGTGCTCTTGTTCTCCATGGACTTTACAGTATCCCAGAACTTTTTGGAGTTAGAGCTACAGGATGCGAATTTCTGCTTGAAAAAGCTGGCCTTTGCTTTCCTGACTGACTGCGTGTATTGGTTCCTGACTTCCCTGAACAGTTGCATATCGCGGGGGCTCTTCGATGCTATTGCAGTTCGCCACAGGATGTTTTTGTGCTGGTCGAGGGCAGTCAGGTCTGGAGTGAACCAAGGGCTATATCTGTTCTTGGTTCTGCATTTTTTGAACGGAGCATGCTTGTCTAATATGGTGAGGAAGTAACATTTAAAGAATGACCAGGCATCCTCAACTGACGGGATGAGGTCAATATCCTTCCAGGGTACCCGGGCCAGGTCGATTAGAAAGGCCTGCTCGCAGAAGTGTTTTAGGGAGCGTTTGACAGTGATGAGGGGTGGTCGTTTGACCGCGGACCCGTGGCGGATACAGGCAATGAGGCAGTGATCGCTGAGATCTTGATTGAAGACAGCAGAGGTGTATTTGGAGGGCAGGTTGGTCAGGATAATGTCTATTAGGGTGCCCATGTTTACGGATTTAGGGTTGTACCTGGTGGGTTCCTGGATGATTTGTGTGAGATTGAGGGCATCAAGCTTGGATTGTAGGACTGCCGGGGTGTTAAGCATATCCCAGTTTAGGTCACCTAACAGAACAAACTCTGAAGCTAGATGGGGAGCGATCAATTCACAGATGGTGTCCAGGGCACAGCTGGGAGCTGAGGGGGTTCGGTAGCAGGCGGCAACAGTGAGAGACTTATTTCTGGAGAGATTAATTTTTAAAATTAGAAGTTCGAACTGTTTGGGCATAGACCTGGAAAGTATGACAGAACTTTGCAGGCTATCTCTGCAGTAGATTGCAACTCCTCCCCCTTTGGCAGTTCTATCTTGACGGAAAGTGTTATAGTTGGGTATGGAAATCTCAGAATTTTTGGTGGCCTTCCTAAGCCAGGATTCGGACACGGCAAGGACATCAGGATTGGCAGAGTGTGCTAAAGCGGTGAGTAAGGCAAACTTAGGGAGGAGGCTTCTGATGTTGACATGCATGAGGCCAAGGCTTTTTCGATCGCAGAAGTCAACAAATGAGGGTGACTGGGGACATGCAGGGCCTGGGTTTACCTCCACATCACCCGAGGAACAGAGGAGTAGTAGGATGAGGGTGCGGCTAAAGGCTATCAAAACTGGTCGCCTAGAGCGTTGGGGACAAAGAATAAAAGGAGCAGATTTATGGGCGTGGTAGAATAGATTCTGGGCATAATGTGCAGACAGGGGTATGGAGGGGCGCGGGTACAGCGGAGGCAAGCCCAGGCACTGGGTGATGATAAGAGAGGTTGTATCTCTGGACATGCTGGTCTCAATGGGTGAGGTCACCGCATGTGTGGGGGGTGGGACAAAGGGGGTATCAGAGGTACAGAGAGTGGAACTACAGGGTCCATTGCAAACCAAAACAATGATAATGAAAACTAGCCTGAACAACAGTATGCAAGGCATATTGATATTTGAGAGAGACATACAATAAGGCATAAAGTGATTGCAGGTCTTGATTGGGAGAGCTAGCTAAAACAACAGGTAAGATAACAGCAGCAATAACAGGGTGCTAGTCTAACACAGCAACAACAGGTAAAAATGGCGACGACTAGGCAGAGAGGGTCGGATTAACTACACACAGATCCTGAGTTAAAGCACAGAGCCGACAGATAAAACACAAATAAACAGAATGGAGTACCGTGAATTAATGGACAGTCAAGCATGCATCAGCTATGTAGCCAAGTGATCATAGTGTCCAGGGGGCAGCCGTAGATGGAGCTCGGAGGCCTCCACTAATCTAGCACGCGGCGTTTAAAGTTAGTAGCCCGGGGGGTGGTCTGCTCAGACGGAGGGGGTCTGCTCAGACGTGGTCGTGTCGACAGAGAATCCAAGCCAGATGGTGATGGCGAAAGAGAGGTTGTGAATTGTAGAATTGTGTTTGCTAACTGGTGCTAGCTTCGTGGCAGTGGCGCTAGCTGCGCTAGCCGCAAGCTAGCTGTGAGGATCAGAAGTAGTGGCTCAGGGATTACGGCAGGAATCCGGCGTTGTTGTCGAGAGACAGTCCGATGCTGGTAAATTGGTGAGTAATATCCAGGCTAATAACAGGGCTGGTGTCTGTGCAGAAGGTAAAAAGCTACTAGCAGCGGCAAAAAAAATGCCTAAATTAGCTTGTAGCTGGTATTGTAGCCCAAGAATTCGCTGGTAGACCTCTTCAGCTAGCCGGCAGATGGGCCTAGCTCGAGGCTAGCTCAAGGCTAACTGGTGCTTGCTTCGGGACAGAGGTGTTAGCCAGTAGTAGCCACTCGGTTGCAGCTAGCTAGCTGTGATGATACGGTGTAATTGTCCAGAGCTTGCGTCAGGAATCCGGTGATGTGGTAGAGAAAAAGCAGTCCTATATGCTCTGGGTTGATATCGCGCTTGCAGACTGGCAGGTATTGGCCCGGTATTGAAGCTGGCTGTGTCCGAGTTGAGGGTGAAGACCGCAGCAGTGGCTAACTGACTACTAGCTAGTAGCTAGTTATCTGGCTAGCTTCTGATTGGGGTTACGGTTCTAAAGTATAAAAAAAAAAAATAGCAGGTCCGTACCACATTGGGTGAGGCGGAATGTAGGAATGTATATTCAGTTCCTAGATGGAAAGTGAAATTAAAATATATACGAAATGTATATGAAAAATACGAAGACTATTTACTATTTACTATTTACACACGACAGGACAATACAAACACACGTCCGACTGCTACGCCATCTTGGATTCAAAAAAATAAAAAAATAAATTAAAATAGAAAATAGGAAAAATTTAAAAAAAACAAAGAAATAAAAACGATGAAAAGTAAATAAAAAAGAATAAAAAAACGAGAAAAAACATTAAAAAAGAAATAATAACATAAAAAAAAAATGAGGTCTAATGTTCCCCTGTTCCTTTATATCAAGGTATAATGAGGTCTAATATTCCCCTGTACCTTTATATCAAGGTATAATGAGGTCTAATGTTCCCCTGTACCTTTATATCAAGGTATTATGTGGAGGTCTAATGCTCCCCTGTACCTTTATATCAAGGTATAATGAGGTCTAATGTTCCCCTGTACCTTTATATCAAGGTATAATGAGGTCTAATGTTCCCCTGTACCTTTATATCAAGGTATAATGAGGTCTAATGTTCCCCTGTACCTTTATATCAAGGTATAATGAGGTCTAATGTTCCCCTGTACCTTTATATCAAGGTATAATGAGGTCTAATGTTCCCCTGTACCTTTATATCTGCTGCTATGATGGTCTGTCTGGAGGTTCTGCTACTATGATGGTCTGTCTGGAGGTTCTGCTACTATGATGGTCTGTCTGGAGGTTCTGCTGCTATGATGGTCTGTCTGGAGGTTCTGCTACTATGATGGTCTGTCTGGAGGTTCTGCTACTATGATGGTCTGTCTGGAGGTTCTGATACTATGATGGTCTGTCTGGAGGTTCTGCTACTAGGATGGTCTGTCTGGAGGTTCTGCTACTATGATGGTCTGTCTGGAGGTTCTGCTACTATGATGGTCTGTCTGGAGGTTCTGATACTATGATGGTCTGTCTGGAGGTTCTGCTGCTATGATGGTCTGTCTGGAGGTTCTGCTGCTATGATGGTCTGTCTGGAGGTTCTGGTGCTATGATGGTCTGTCTCACTGTCTGGAGGTTCTGCTACTATGATGGTCTGTCTGGAGGTTCTGCTACTATGATGGTCTGTCTGGAGGTTCTGCTACTATGATGGTCTGTCTGGAGGTTCTGATACTATGATGGTCTGTCTGGAGGTTCTGCTGCTATGATGGTCTGTCTGGAGGTTCTGCTGCTATGATGGTCTGTCTGGAGGTTCTGCTGCTATGATGGTCTGTCTGGAGGTTCTGCTGCTATGATGGTCTGTCTGGAGGTTCTGATACTATGATGGTCTGTCTGGAGGTTCTGGTGCTATGATGGTCTGTCTCACTGTCTGGAGGTTCTGCTACTATGATGGTCTGTCTGGAGGTTCTGCTACTATGATGGTCTGTCTGGAGGTTCTGCTACTATGATGGTCTGTCTGGAGGTTCTGCTACTATGATGGTCTGTCTGGAGGTTCTGCTGCTATGATGGTCTGTCTGGAGGTTCTGCTGCTATGATGGTCTGTCTGGAGGATCTGCTGCTATGATGGTCTGTCTGGAGGTTCTGCTGCTATGATGGTCTGTCTGGAGGTTCTGCTACTATGATGGTCTGTCTGGAGGTTCTGCTACTATGATGGTCTGTCTGGAGGTTCTGCTACTATGATGGTCTGTCTGGAGGTTCTGCTGCTATGATGGTCTGTCTGGAGGTTCTGCTGCTATGATGGTCTGTCTGAAGGTTCTGCTGCTATGATGGTCTGTCTGGAGGTTCTGCTGCTATGATGGTCTGTCTGGAGGTTCTGCTGCTATGATGGTCTGTCTGGAGGTTCTGATACTATGATGGTCTGTCTGGAGGTTCTGCTGCTATGATGGTCTGTCTGGAGGTTCTGCTGCTATGATGGTCTGTCTGGAGGTTCTGCTGCTATGATGGTCTGTCTGGAGGTTCTGCTACTATGATGGTCTGTCTGGAGGTTCTGCTACTATGATGGTCTGTCTGGAGGTTCTGCTACTATGATGGTCTGTCTGGAGGTTCTGCTACTATGATGGTCTGTCTGGAGGTTCTGCTGCTATGATGGTCTGTCTGGAGGTTCTGCTGCTATGATGGTCTATCTGGAGGTTCTGCTGCTATGATGGTCTGTCTGGAGGTTCTGCTGCTATGATGGTCTGTCTGGAGGTTCTGCTACTATGATGGTCTGTATCACTGTCTGGAGGTTCTGCTGCTATGATGGTCTGTCTGGAGGTTCTGCTACTATGATGGTCTGTCTGGAGGTTCTGCTGCTATGATGGTCTGTCTGGAGGTTCTGCTGCTATGATGGTCTGTCTGGAGGTTCTGCTGCTATGATGGTCTGTCTGGAGGTTCTGCTGCTATGATGGTCTGTCTGGAGGTTCTGCTACTATGATGGTCTGTCTGGAGGTTCTGCTGCTATGATGGTCTGTATCACTGTCTGGAGGTTCTGCTACTATGATGGTCTGTCTGAAGGTTCTGCTGCTATGATGGTCTGTCTGAAGGTTCTGCTACTATGATGTTCTGTCTGGAGGTTCTGCTACTATGATGGTCTGTCTGGAGGTTCTGCTGCTATGATGTTCTGTCTGGAGGTTCTGCTGCTATGATGGTCTGTCTGGAGGTTCTGCTGCTATGATGGTCTGTATCACTGTCTGGAGGTTCTGCTGCTATGATGGTCTGTCTGGAGGTTCTGCTGCTATGATGTTCTGTCTGGAGGTTCTGCTACTATGATGGTCTGTATCACTGTCTGGAGGTTCTGCTGCTATGATGGTCTGTCTCACTGTCTGGAGGTTCTGCTACTATGATGGTCTGTCTGGAGGTTCTGCTACTATGATGGTCTGTCTGGAGGTTCTGCTACTATGATGTTCTGTCTGGAGGTTCTGCTACTATGATGGTCTGTATCACTGTCTGGAGGTTCTGCTGCTATGATGGTCTGTCTCACTGTCTGGAGGTTCTGCTACTATGATGTTCTGTCTGGAGTTTCTGCTACTATGATGGTCTGTCTGGAGGTTCTGCTGCTATGATGGTCTGTCTGGAGGTTCTGCTGCTATGATGGTCTGTATCACTGTCTGGAGGTTCTGCTGCTATGATGGTCTGTATCACTGTCTGGAGGTTCTGCTACTATGATGTTCTGTCTGGAGGTTCTGCTACTATGATGGTCTGTCTGGAGGTTCTGCTACTATGATGGTCTGTCTGGAGGTTCTGCTACTATGATGGTCTGTCTGGAGGTTCTGCTACTATGATGGTCTGTCTGGAGGTTCTGCTACTATGATGGTCTGTCTGGAGGTTCTGCTGCTATGATGTTCTGTCTGGAGGTTCTGCTGCTATGATGGTCTGTCTGGAGGTTCTGCTACTATGATGGTCTGTCTGGAGGTTCTGCTGCTATGATGGTCTGTCTGGAGGTTCTGCTGCTATGATGGTCTATCTCGAGGTTCTGGTGCTATGATGTTCTGTCTGAAGGTTCTGCTACTATGATGGTCTGTCTGGAGGTTCTGCTGCTATGATGGTCTGTCTGGAGGTTCTGCTACTATGATGGTCTGTATCACTGTCTGGAGGTTCTGCTGCTATGATGGTCTGTCTGGAGGTTCTGCTGCTATGATGGTCTGTATCACTGTCTGGAGGTTCTGCTACTATGATGGTCTGTCTGGAGGTTCTGCTACTATGATGGTCTGTCTGGAGGTTCTGCTGCTATGATGGTCTGTCTGGAGGTTCTGGTGCTATGATGGTCTGTCTGGAGGTTCTGCTGCTATGATGGTCTGTCTGGAGGTTCTGCTGCTATGATGGTCTGTCTGGAGGTTCTGCTACTATGATGGTCTGTATCACTGTCTGGAGGTTCTGCTACTATGATGGTCTGTCTGGAGGTTCTGCTACTATGATGGTCTGTCTGGAGGTTCTGCTGCTATGATGGTCTGTCTGGAGGTTCTGGTGCTATGATGGTCTGTCTGGAGGTTCTGCTACTATGATGGTCTGTCTGGAGGTTCTGCTACTATGATGGTCTGTCTGGAGGTTCTGCTACTATGATGGTCTGTCTGGAGGTTCTGCTACTATGATGGTCTGTCTGGAGGTTCTGCTGCTATGATGGTCTGTCTGGAGGTTCTGCTACTATGATGGTCTGTCTGGAGGTTCTGCTGCTATGATGGTCTGTCTGGAGGTTCTGCTGCTATGATGGTCTGTCTGGAGGTTCTGCTGCTATGATGGTCTGTCTGGAGGTTCTGCTGCTATGATGGTCTGTCTGGAGGTTCTGCTGCTATGATGGTCTGTCTGGAGGTTCTGCTGCTATGATGGTCTGTCTGGAGGTTCTGATGCTATGATGGTCTGTCTGGAGGTTCTGGTACTATGATGGTCTGTCTCACTGTCTGGAGGTTCTGCTGCTATGATGGTCTGTCTGGAGGTTCTGATGCTATGATGGTCTGTCTGGAGGTTCTGGTACTATGATGGTCTGTCTCACTGTCTGGAGGTTCTGCTGCTATGATGGTCTGTCTGGAGGTTCTGGTACTATGATGGTCTGTCTCACTGTCTGGAGGTTCTGCTGCTATGATGGTCTGTCTCACTGTCTGGAGGTTCTGCTGCTATGATGGTCTGTCTGGAGGTTCTGATGCTATGATGGTCTGTCTGGAGGTTCTGCTGCTATGATGGTCTGTCTGGAGGTTCTGCTACTATGATGGTCTGTCTGGAGGTTCTGCTGCTATGATGGTCTGTCTCACTGTCTGGAGGTTCTGCTACTATGATGGTCTGTCTCACTGTCTGGAGGTTCTGCTGCTATGATGGTCTGTCTGGAGGTTCTGCTGCTATGATGGTCTGTCTGGAGGTTCTGCTACTATGATGGTCTGTCTCACTGTCTGGAGGTTCTGCTGCTATGATGGTCTGTCTGGAGGTTCTGCTGCTATGATGGTCTGTCTGGAGGTTCTGCTGCTATGATGGTCTGTCTGGAGGTTCTGCTGCTATGATGGTCTGTCTGGAGGTTCTGCTACTATGATGGTCTGTCTGGAGGTTCTGCTGCTATGATGGTCTGTCTGGAGGTTCTGCTACTATGATGGTCTGTCTGGAGGTTCTGCTGCTATGATGGTCTGTCTGGAGGTTCTGCTGCTATGATGGTCTGTCTGGAGGTTCTGCTACTATGTTGGTCTGTCTGGAGGTTCTGCTGCTATGATGGTCTGTCTGGAGGTTCTGCTGCTATGATGGTCTGTCTGGAGGTTCTGCTACTATGATGGTCTGTCTGGAGGTTCTGCTGCTATGATGGTCTGTCTGGAGGTTCTGCTACTATGATGGTCTGTCTGGAGGTTCTGCTGCTATGATGGTCTGTCTGGAGGTTCTGCTGCTATGATGGTCTGTCTGGAGGTTCTGCTACTATGATGGTCTGTCTGGAGGTTCTGCTACTATGATGGTCTGTCTGGAGGTTCTGCTGCTATGATGGTCTGTCTGGAGGTTCTGCTACTATGATGGTCTGTCTGGAGGTTCTGCTACTATGATGGTCTATCTGGAGGTTCTGCTACTATGATGGTCTGTCTGGAGGTTCTGCTACTATGATGGTCTGTCTGGAGGTTCTGCTGCTATGATGGTCTGTCTGGAGGTTCTGCTACTATGATGGTCTATCTGGAGGTTCTGCTACTATGATGGTCTGTCTGGAGGTTCTGCTACTATGATGGTCTGTCTGGAGGTTCTGCTACTATGATGGTCTGTCTGGAGGTTCTGCTGCTATGATGGTCTGTCTGGAGGTTCTGCTGCTATGATGGTCTGTCTGGAGGTTCTGCTACTATGATGGTCTATCTGGAGGTTCTGCTGCTATGATGGTCTGTCTGGAGGTTCTGCTGCTATGATGGTCTGTCTGGAGGTTCTGCTGCTATGATGGTCTGTCTGGAGGTTCTGATACTATGATGGTCTGTCTGGAGGTTCTGGTGCTATGATGGTCTGTCTCACTGTCTGGAGGTTCTGCTACTATGATGGTCTGTCTGGAGGTTCTGCTACTATGATGGTCTGTCTGGAGGTTCTGCTACTATGATGGTCTGTCTGGAGGTTCTGCTACTATGATGGTCTGTCTGGAGGTTCTGCTGCTATGATGGTCTGTCTGGAGGTTCTGCTGCTATGATGGTCTGTCTGGAGGTTCTGCTGCTATGATGGTCTGTCTGGAGGTTCTGCTGCTATGATGGTCTGTCTGGAGGTTCTGCTACTATGATGGTCTGTCTGGAGGTTCTGCTACTATGATGGTCTGTCTGGAGGTTCTGCTACTATGATGGTCTGTCTGGAGGTTCTGCTGCTATGATGGTCTGTCTGGAGGTTCTGCTGCTATGATGGTCTGTCTGAAGGTTCTGCTGCTATGATGGTCTGTCTGGAGGTTCTGCTGCTATGATGGTCTGTCTGGAGGTTCTGCTGCTATGATGGTCTGTCTGGAGGTTCTGATACTATGATGGTCTGTCTGGAGGTTCTGCTGCTATGATGGTCTGTCTGGAGGTTCTGCTGCTATGATGGTCTGTCTGGAGGTTCTGCTGCTATGATGGTCTGTCTGGAGGTTCTGCTACTATGATGGTCTGTCTGGAGGTTCTGCTACTATGATGGTCTGTCTGGAGGTTCTGCTACTATGATGGTCTGTCTGGAGGTTCTGCTACTCTGATGGTCTGTCTGGAGGTTCTGCTGCTATGATGGTCTGTCTGGAGGTTCTGCTGCTATGATGGTCTATCTGGAGGTTCTGCTGCTATGATGGTCTGTCTGGAGGTTCTGCTGCTATGATGGTCTGTCTGGAGGTTCTGCTACTCTGATGGTCTGTATCACTGTCTGGAGGTTCTGCTGCTATGATGGTCTGTCTGGAGGTTCTGCTACTATGATGGTCTGTCTGGAGGTTCTGCTGCTATGATGGTCTGTCTGGAGGTTCTGCTGCTATGATGGTCTGTCTGGAGGTTCTGCTGCTATGATGGTCTGTCTGGAGGTTCTGCTGCTATGATGGTCTGTCTGGAGGTTCTGCTACTATGATGGTCTGTCTGGAGGTTCTGCTGCTATGATGGTCTGTATCACTGTCTGGAGGTTCTGCTACTCTGATGGTCTGTCTGAAGGTTCTGCTGCTATGATGGTCTGTCTGAAGGTTCTGCTACTATGATGTTCTGTCTGGAGGTTCTGCTACTCTGATGGTCTGTCTGGAGGTTCTGCTGCTATGATGTTCTGTCTGGAGGTTCTGCTGCTATGATGGTCTGTCTGGAGGTTCTGCTGCTATGATGGTCTGTATCACTGTCTGGAGGTTCTGCTGCTATGATGGTCTGTCTGGAGGTTCTGCTGCTATGATGTTCTGTCTGGAGGTTCTGCTACTCTGATGGTCTGTATCACTGTCTGGAGGTTCTGCTGCTATGATGGTCTGTCTCACTGTCTGGAGGTTCTGCTACTATGATGGTCTGTCTGGAGGTTCTGCTACTATGATGGTCTGTCTGGAGGTTCTGCTACTATGATGTTCTGTCTGGAGGTTCTGCTACTATGATGGTCTGTATCACTGTCTGGAGGTTCTGCTGCTATGATGGTCTGTCTCACTGTCTGGAGGTTCTGCTACTATGATGTTCTGTCTGGAGTTTCTGCTACTATGATGGTCTGTCTGGAGGTTCTGCTGCTATGATGGTCTGTCTGGAGGTTCTGCTGCTATGATGGTCTGTATCACTGTCTGGAGGTTCTGCTGCTATGATGGTCTGTATCACTGTCTGGAGGTTCTGCTACTATGATGTTCTGTCTGGAGGTTCTGCTACTATGATGGTCTGTCTGGAGGTTCTGCTACTATGATGGTCTGTCTGGAGGTTCTGCTACTATGATGGTCTGTCTGGAGGTTCTGCTACTATGATGGTCTGTCTGGAGGTTCTGCTACTATGATGGTCTGTCTGGAGGTTCTGCTGCTATGATGTTCTGTCTGGAGGTTCTGCTGCTATGATGGTCTGTCTGGAGGTTCTGCTACTATGATGGTCTGTCTGGAGGTTCTGCTGCTATGATGGTCTGTCTGGAGGTTCTGCTGCTATGATGGTCTATCTCGAGGTTCTGGTGCTATGATGTTCTGTCTGAAGGTTCTGCTACTATGATGGTCTGTCTGGAGGTTCTGCTGCTATGATGGTCTGTCTGGAGGTTCTGCTACTATGATGGTCTGTATCACTGTCTGGAGGTTCTGCTGCTATGATGGTCTGTCTGGAGGTTCTGCTGCTATGATGGTCTGTATCACTGTCTGGAGGTTCTGCTACTATGATGGTCTGTCTGGAGGTTCTGCTACTATGATGGTCTGTCTGGAGGTTCTGCTGCTATGATGGTCTGTCTGGAGGTTCTGGTGCTATGATGGTCTGTCTGGAGGTTCTGCTGCTATGATGGTCTGTCTGGAGGTTCTGCTGCTATGATGGTCTGTCTGGAGGTTCTGCTACTATGATGGTCTGTATCACTGTCTGGAGGTTCTGCTACTATGATGGTCTGTCTGGAGGTTCTGATGCTATGATGGTCTGTCTGGAGGTTCTGGTACTATGATGGTCTGTCTCACTGTCTGGAGGTTCTGCTGCTATGATGGTCTGTCTGGAGGTTCTGATGCTATGATGGTCTGTCTGGAGGTTCTGGTACTATGATGGTCTGTCTCACTGTCTGGAGGTTCTGCTGCTATGATGGTCTGTCTGGAGGTTCTGGTACTATGATGGTCTGTCTCACTGTCTGGAGGTTCTGCTGCTATGATGGTCTGTCTCACTGTCTGGAGGTTCTGCTGCTATGATGGTCTGTCTGGAGGTTCTGATGCTATGATGGTCTGTCTGGAGGTTCTGCTGTTATGATGGTCTGTCTGGAGGTTCTGCTACTATGATGGTCTGTCTGGAGGTTCTGATGCTATGATGGTCTGTCTGGAGGTTCTGGTACTATGATGGTCTGTCTCACTGTCTGGAGGTTCTGCTGCTATGATGGTCTGTCTGGAGGTTCTGATGCTATGATGGTCTGTCTGGAGGTTCTGGTACTATGATGGTCTGTCTCACTGTCTGGAGGTTCTGCTGCTATGATGGTCTGTCTGGAGGTTCTGGTACTATGATGGTCTGTCTCACTGTCTGGAGGTTCTGCTGCTATGATGGTCTGTCTCACTGTCTGGAGGTTCTGCTGCTATGATGGTCTGTCTGGAGGTTCTGATGCTATGATGGTCTGTCTGGAGGTTCTGCTGTTATGATGGTCTGTCTGGAGGTTCTGCTACTATGATGGTCTGTCTGGAGGTTCTGCTGCTATGATGGTCTGTCTCACTGTCTGGAGGTTCTGCTACTATGATGGTCTGTCTCACTGTCTGGAGGTTCTGCTGCTATGATGGTCTGTCTGGAGGTTCTGCTGCTATGATGGTCTGTCTGGAGGTTCTGCTACTATGATGGTCTGTCTCACTGTCTGGAGGTTCTGCTGCTATGATGGTCTGTCTGGAGGTTCTGCTGCTATGATGGTCTGTCTGGAGGTTCTGCTGCTATGATGGTCTGTCTGGAGGTTCTGCTGCTATGATGGTCTGTCTGGAGGTTCTGCTACTATGATGGTCTGTCTGGAGGTTCTGCTGCTATGATGGTCTGTCTGGAGGTTCTGCTACTATGATGGTCTGTCTGGAGGTTCTGCTGCTATGATGGTCTGTCTGGAGGTTCTGCTGCTATGATGGTCTGTCTGGAGGTTCTGCTACTATGTTGGTCTGTCTGGAGGTTCTGCTGCTATGATGGTCTGTCTGGAGGTTCTGCTGCTATGATGGTCTGTCTGGAGGTTCTGCTACTATGATGGTCTGTCTGGAGGTTCTGCTGCTATGATGGTCTGTCTGGAGGTTCTGCTACTATGATGGTCTGTCTGGAGGTTCTGCTGCTATGATGGTCTGTCTGGAGGTTCTGCTGCTATGATGGTCTGTCTGGAGGTTCTGCTACTATGATGGTCTGTCTGGAGGTTCTGCTACTATGATGGTCTGTCTGGAGGTTCCGCTGCTATGATGGTCTGTCTGGAGGTTCTGCTACTATGATGGTCTGTCTGGAGGTTCTGCTACTATGATGGTCTATCTGGAGGTTCTGCTACTATGATGGTCTGTCTGGAGGTTCTGCTACTATGATGGTCTGTCTGGAGGTTCTGCTGCTATGATGGTCTGTCTGGAGGTTCTGCTACTATGATGGTCTATCTGGAGGTTCTGCTACTATGATGGTCTGTCTGGAGGTTCTGCTACTATGATGGTCTGTCTGGAGGTTCTGCTACTATGATGGTCTGTCTGGAGGTTCTGCTGCTATGATGGTCTGTCTGGAGGTTCTGCTGCTATGATGGTCTGTCTGGAGGTTCTGCTACTATGATGGTCTATCTGGAGGTTCTGCTGCTATGATGGTCTGTCTGGAGGTTCTGCTGCTATGATGGTCTGTCTGGAGGTTCTGCTACTATGATGGTCTGTCTCACTGTCTGGAGGTTCTGCTACTATGATGGTCTATCTGGAGGTTCTGCTACTATGATGGTCTGTCTGGAGGTTCTGCTGCTATGATGGTCTGTCTGGAGGTTCTGCTACTATGATGGTCTGTCTCACTGTCTGGAGGTTCTGCTGCTATGATGGTCTGTCTGGAGGTTCTGCTGCTATGATGGTCTATCTGGAGGTTCTGCTGCTATGATGGTCTGTCTGGAGGTTCTGCTGCTATGATGGTCTGTCTGGAGGTTCTGCTACTATGATGGTCTGTCTGGAGGTTCTGCTGCTATGATGGTCTATCTGGAGGTTCTGCTGCTATGATGGTCTGTCTGGAGGTTCTGCTGCTATGATGGTCTGTCTCACTGTCTGGAGGTTCTGCTGCTATGATGGTCTGTCTGGAGGTTCTGCTACTATGATGGTCTGTCTGGAGGTTCTGCTGCTATGATGGTCTGTCTGGAGGTTCTGCTGCTATGATGGTCTGTCTGGAGGTTCTGCTACTATGATGGTCTGTCTGGAGGTTCTGCTGCTATGATGGTCTGTCTGGAGGTTCTGCTGCTATGATGGTCTGTCTGGAGGTTCTGCTACTATGATGGTCTGTCTGGAGGTTCTGCTGCTATGATGGTCTGTCTGGAGGTTCTGCTACTATGATGGTCTGTCTGGAGGTTCTGCTACTATGATGGTCTGTCTGGAGGTTCTGCTACTATGATGGTCTGTCTGGAGGTTCTGCTGCTATGATGGTCTGTCTGGAGGTTCTGCTACTATGATGGTCTGTCTGGAGGTTCTGCTACTATGATGGTCTGTCTGGAGGTTCTGCTACTATGATGGTCTGTCTGGAGGTTCTGCTACTATGATGGTCTGTCTGGAGGTTCTGCTACTATGATGGTCTGTCTGGAGGTTCTGCTGCTATGATGGTCTGTCTGGAGGTTCTGCTGCTATGATGGTCTGTCTGGAGGTTCTGCTGCTATGATGGTCTATCTGGAGGTTCTGCTGCTATGATGGTCTGTCTGGAGGTTCTGCTACTATGATGGTCTATCTGGAGGTTCTGCTACTATGATGGTCTATCTGGAGGTTCTGCTGCTATGATGGTCTGTCTGGAGGTTCTGCTGCTATGATGGTCTGTCTGGAGGTTCTGCTACTATGATGGTCTATCTGGAGGTTCTGCTACTATGATGGTCTGTCTGGAGGTTCTGCTACTATGATGGTCTGTCTGGAGGTTCTGCTACTATGATGGTCTGTCTGGAGGTTCTGCTGCTATGATGGTCTGTCTGGAGGTTCTGCTGCTATGATGGTCTATCTGGAGGTTCTGCTGCTATGATGGTCTGTCTGGAGGTTCTGCTACTATGATGGTCTGTCTGGAGGTTCTGCTGCTATGATGGTCTGTCTGGAGGTTCTGCTACTATGATGGTCTGTCTGGAGGTTCTGCTACTATGATGGTCTGTCTGGAGGTTCTGCTACTATGATGGTCTATCTGGAGGTTCTGCTACTATGATGGTCTGTCTGGAGGTTCTGCTGCTATGATGGTCTGTCTGGAGGTTCTGCTACTATGATGGTCTGTCTGGAGGTTCTGCTGCTATGATGGTCTGTCTGGAGGTTCTGCTGCTATGATGGTCTGTCTGGAGGTTCTGCTGCTATGATGGTCTGTCTGGAGGTTCTGCTACTATGATGGTCTGTCTGGAGGTTCTGCTACTATGATGGTCTGTCTGGAGGTTCTGCTGCTATGATGGTCTGTCTGGAGGTTCTGCTGCTATGATGGTCTGTCTGGAGGTTCTGCTGCTATGATGGTCTGTCTGGAGGTTCTGCTACTATGATGGTCTGTCTGGAGGTTCTGCTGCTATGATGGTATGTCTGAAGGTTCTGCTGCTATGATGGTCTGTCTGGAGGTTCTGCTGCTATGATGGTCTGTCTGGAGGTTCTGCTACTATGATGGTCTGTCTGGAGGTTCTGGTGCTATGATGGTCTGTCTGGAGGTTCTGCTACTATGATGGTCTGTCTGGAGGTTCTGCTGCTATGATGGTCTGTCTGGAGGTTCTGCTACTATGATGGTCTGTCTGGAGGTTCTGCTGCTATGATGGTCTGTCTGAAGGTTCTGCTACTATGATGGTCTGTCTGGAGGTTCTGGTACTATGATGGTCTGTCTGGAGGTTCTGCTGCTATGATGGTCTGTCTGGAGGTTCTGCTGCTATGATGGTCTATCTGGAGGTTCTGCTACTATGATGGTCTGTCTGGAGGTTCTGCTACTATGATGGTCTGTCTGGAGGTTCTGCTGCTATGATGGTCTGTCTGGAGGTTCTGCTACTATGATGGTCTGTCTGGAGGTTCTGCTGCTATGATGGTCTGTCTCGCTGTCTGGAGGTTCTGCTGCTATGATGTTCTGTCTGGAGGTTCTGCTACTATGATGGTCTGTCTGGAGGTTCTGCTACTATGATGGTCTGTCTGGAGGTTCTGCTGCTATGATGGTCTGTCTGGAGGTTCTGCTACTATGATGGTCTGTCTGGAGGTTCTGCTGCTATGATGGTCTGTCTGGAGGTTCTGCTGCTATGATGGTCTGTCTGGAGGTTCTGCTACTATGATGGTCTGTCTGGAGGTTCTGCTACTATGATGGTCTGTCTGGAGGTTCTGCTGCTATGATGGTCTGTCTGGAGGTTCTGCTACTATGATGGTCTGTATCACTGTCTGGAGGTTCTGCTACTATGATGGTCTGTCTGGAGGTTCTGCTGCTATGATGGTCTGTCTCGCTGTCTGGAGGTTCTGCTGCTATGATGGTCTGTCTGGAGGTTCTGCTGCTATGATGGTCTGTCTGGAGGTTCTGCTACTATGATGGTCTGTATCACTGTCTGGAGGTTCTGCTACTATGATGGTCTATCTGGAGGTTCTGCTGCTATGATGGTCTGTCTGGAGGTTCTGCTACTATGATGGTCTGTCTGGAGGTTCTGCTACTATGATGGTCTGTCTGGAGGTTCTGCTACTATGATGGTCTGTCTGGAGGTTCTGCTACTATGATGGTCTATCTGGAGGTTCTGCTACTATGATGGTCTGTCTGGAGGTTCTGCTACTATGATGGTCTGTCTGGAGGTTCTGCTGCTATGATGGTCTGTCTGGAGGTTCTGCTACTATGATGGTCTGTATCACTGTCTGGAGGTTCTGCTACTATGATGGTCTGTCTGGAGGTTCTGCTGCTATGATGGTCTGTCTCGCTGTCTGGAGGTTCTGCTGCTATGATGGTCTGTCTGGAGGTTCTGCTGCTATGATGGTCTGTCTGGAGGTTCTGCTACTATGATGGTCTGTATCACTGTCTGGAGGTTCTGCTACTATGATGGTCTATCTGGAGGTTCTGCTGCTATGATGGTCTGTCTGGAGGTTCTGCTACTATGATGGTCTGTCTGGAGGTTCTGCTACTATGATGGTCTGTCTGGAGGTTCTGCTACTATGATGGTCTGTCTGGAGGTTCTGCTACTATGATGGTCTATCTGGAGGTTCTGCTACTATGATGGTCTGTCTGGAGGTTCTGCTACTATGATGGTCTGTCTGGAGGTTCTGCTACTATGATGGTCTGTCTGGAGGTTCTGCTACTATGATTGGATAGAGCATAACCAGCACAGCTGCTTCTCTCATGTTAGTGGTCACTGGGTAAGTGGGCATTATCATAATCTGATGTTAGTGACAAGCGCACCATCTGACCAGAACTCCCTCTGACCAGAACATCCTCTGACCAGAACACCATCTGACCAGAACACCATCTGACCAGAACACCATCTGACCAGAACACCATCTGACCAGAACACCCTCTGACCAGAACTCCCTCTGACCAGAACATCCTCTGACCAGAACACCATCTGACCAGAACACCATCTGACCAGAACACCATCTGACCAGAACTCCCTCTGACCAGAACACCATCTGACCAGAACACCATCTGACCAGAACATCCTCTGACCAGAACTCCCTCTGACCAGAACATCCTCTGACCAGAACTCCCTCTGACCAGAACTCCCTCTGACCAGAACATCCTCTGACCAGAACTCCCTCTGACCAGAACATCCTCTGACCAGAACATCTTCTGACCAGAACTCCCTCTGACCAGAACTCCCTCTGACCAGAACTCCCTCTGACCAGAACATCCTCTGACCAGAACTCCCTCTGACCAGAACATCCTCTGACCAGAACATCCTCTGACCAGAACATCTTCTGACCAGAACACCCTCTGACCAGAACTTCCTCTGACCAGAACTCCCTCTGACCAGAACTCCCTCTGACCAGAACATCCTCTGACCAGAACACCATCTGACCAGAACACCATCTGACCAGAACACCATCTGACCAGAACACCATCTGACCAGAACTCCCTCTGACCAGAACTCCCTCTGACCAGAACATCCTCTGACCAGAACTCCCTCTGACCAGAACATCTTCTGACCAGAACACCCTCTGACCAGAACATCTTCTGACCAGAACTCCCTCTGACCAGAACATCTTCTGACCAGAACTCCCTCTGACCAGAACATCCTCTGACCAGAACTCCCTCTGACCAGAACATCTTCTGACCAGAACTCCCTCTGACCAGAACATCCTCTAACCAGAACATCCTCTGACCAGAACTCCCTCTGACCAGAACTCCCTCTGACCAGAACTCCCTCTGACCAGAACTCCCTCTGACCAGAACATCCTCTGACCAGAAAATCCTCTGACCAGAACATCCTCTGACCAGAACACCCTCTGACCAGAACTCCCTCTGACCAGAACATCCTCTGACCAGAACATCTTCTGACCAGAACTCCCTCTGACCAGAACACCCTCTGACCAGAACTCCCTCTGACCAGAACTCCCTCTGACCAGAACATCCTCTGACCAGAACTCCCTCTGACCAGAACATCCTCTGACCAGAACTCCCTCTGACCAGAACTCCCTCTGACCAGAACTCCCTCTGACCAGAACTCCCTCTGACCAGAACATCTTCTGACCAGAACACCCTCTGACCAGAACTCCCTCTGACCAGAACTCCCTCTGACCAGAACTCCCTCTGACCAGAACATCCTCTGACCAGAACACCCTCTGACCAGAACACCCTCTGACCAGAACTCCCTCTGACCAGAACTCCCTCTGACCAGAACTCCCTCTGACCAGAACATCCTCTGACCAGAACTCCCTCTGACCAGAACATCTTCTGACCAGAACTCCCTCTGACCAGAACATCCTCTAACCAGAACATCCTCTGACCAGAACTCCCTCTGACCAGAACACCCTCTGACCAGAACACCCACTGACCAGATTCCTGACTCATTTACAGGAAAGATGCAAATGCAAATGGAGGCTTTCAATTGTTGCTTATTTGTTATCAATGGACCTAACGTGTGCCAGGAAAACATTCCCCACACCATTACACCATTGCCGCCAGCCTGTTGACACCAGGCAGGATGGGGCCGTGGACTCTGCTTACGCCAAATCCTGACTCTGCCATCAGTATGACGCAGCAGGAACTGGGATTCATCAGACCAGATTATGTTTTTCCACTCCTCAATTGTCCAGTGTTGGTGATTACGTGCCGACTGGAGCCACTTCTTCTTGTTTTTAACCCGGTGTGGTCGTCCATCAATCAAATGTATTTATATAGCCGCTCTTACATCAGCTGATATCTCAAAGTGCTGTACAGAAACCCAGCCTAAAACCCCAAACAGCAAGCAATGCAGATGTAGAAGCACGATGGCTAAGGAAAAACTCCCTAGAAAGGCAGGAACCTAGGAAGAAAACCTAGAGAGGAACCAGGCTCTGAGGGGTGGCCACTCCTCTTCTGGCTGTGCCGGGTGGAGATTATAACAGAACATGGCCATTTAAGGCCAGATCGTTCTTCAAGATGTTCAAACGTTCATAGATGACCAGCAGGGTCAAATAATAATCACAGTGGTTGTAGAAGGTGCAACTAAATGTCAGTTAGCGTTTCATAGGCGAGCAGAGAGACCTCTTTATACTGCTCCCCCCCCAACTCGGCTCCTGCTTCAGTAGGAGAGAAATCACACCCTCTTTTAGTGTGTCAGACATTTCTACATGTACTGTATATGAATAACTCACACTAGTAGTGGATCTTTCAGTATTCATAAAATGTTTGATATACATTATATCTATTTTAATAGCATCAAGGTCAGGGTTTTTTCCCAGTCTGAAAGGAGTCACCCGTAGTTCGTCCTGTTGCAAAAATGTTATGGTGTGGCAGATACATAACCAGGTTTTTAAGAAAAATATTATCACGACACACTTCGTCAAGTGAAGTTGGAGGAACTTGAAAGGAAAACAGCAAAAATATATATTTCATTACAAATATAAATAAATTATTTGGTGAGACAATTTTGCTCCATCATTTGTAACAATTTTTCTTTAGGTTATTTTTGGCTGCGTTTCTATGTTGAAGGCTTAAGAAAAAAGGTAGATATATTAAACCTGAATACGTTCCTCAAACTCCTTTTGTTTCGAATCTGAACTATTTTTCATTTTCATTTATTAGGGATCACATTAGTTTATTATGGATCCCCATTAGTTCCTGTTGCCATTAGTTTCTGCCAAGCCAGCAGCTACTCTTCCTGGGGTTTATTATGGATCCCCATTAGTTTCTGCCAAGCCAGCAGCTACTCTTCCTGGGGTTTATTATGGATCCCCATTAGTTCCTGCCAAGGCAGCAGCTACTCTTCCTGGGGTTTATTATGGATCCCCATTAGTTCCTGCCAAGGCAGCAGCTACTCTTCCTGGGGTTTATTATGGATCCCCATTAGTTTCTGCCAAGCCAGCAGCTACTCTTCCTGGGGTTTATTATGGATCCCCATTAGTTCCTGCCAAGGCAGCAGCTACTCTTCCTGGGGTTTATTATGGATACCCATTAGTTCCTGCCAAGGCAGCAGCTACTCTTCCTGGGGTTTATTATGGATACCCATTAGTTCCTGCCAAGACAGCAGCTACTCTTCCTGGGGTTTATTATGGATCCCCATTAGTTCCTGCCAAGGCAGCAGCTACTCTTCCTGGGGTTTATTATGGATCCCCATTAGTTCCTGCCAAGGCAGCAGCTACTCTTCCTGGGGTTTATTATGGATCCCCATTAGTTGGGGGGAGGAAGGGAGGCAGGCACGGAGGCAGGGAGGGAGGGAGGCAGGGAGGGAGGGAGGGGGGGAGGAAGGGAGGCAGGCAGGGAGGGAGGGAGGCAGGGAGGGGGGGAGGAGGGGAGGGAGGCAGGGAGGGAGGGAGGCAGGGAGGCAGGGAGGCAGGGAGGGAGGGAGGGAGAAAGGGAGGGAGGGAGGCAGGGAGGGAGGGAGGAAGGCAGGGAGGGGGGCAGGCAAGAAGGCAGGGAGGGAGGCAGGGAGGCAGGCAGGGAGGGAGGCAGGGAGGCAGGCAGGGAGGCAGAGAGGGAGGCAGGGAGGCAGGCAGGGAGGCAGGGAGGGAGGGAGGCAGGGAGGGAGGCAGGGAGGCAGGCAGGGAGGGAGGCAGGCAAGGAGGCAGGGAGGGAGGCAGGGAGGCAGGCAGGGAGGGAGGAAGGCAGGGAGGGAGGGAGGGGGGGAGGAAGGGAGGCAGGCAGGGAGGCAGGGAGGGAGGCAGGCAAGGAGGCAGGGAGGGAGGCAGGGAGGCAGGCAGGGAGGGAGGCACGGAGGCAGGGAAGCAGGGAGGGAGGGAGGGAAAGAGACAGGGTGAAGAGGGGAATCCATATTTCTTCTCCCTCGTTCCTCTCCTTTCTGAAATCAACCACAACCATCTAAAATACATAAACATGTAGAGATGTTGACCACAGCTACAGAGATCTGTTTACCACAGCTACAGAGATCTGTTTACCACAGCTACAGAGATCTGTTTACCACAGCTACCGAGATCTGTTTACCACAGCTACAGAGATCTGTTTACCACAGCTACAGAGATCTGTTTACCACAGCTACCGAGATCTGTTTACCACAGCTACAGAGATCTGTTTACCACAGCTACAGAGATCTGTTTACCACAGCTACAGAGATCTGTTTACCACAGCTACAGAGATCTGTTTACCACAGCTACAGAGATCTGTTTACCACAGCTACAGAGATCTGTTTACCACAGCTACAGAGATCTGTTTACCACAGCTACAGAGATCTGTTTACCACAGCTACAGAGATCTGTTTACCACAGCTACAGAGATCTGTTTACCACAGCTACAGAGATCTGTTGACCACAGCTACAGAGATCTGTTTACCACAGCTACAGAGATCTGTTGACCACAGCTACAGAGATCTGTTTACCACAGCTACAGAGATCTGCCTGATTTGCCTGATGTTGACCACAGCTACAGAGATCTGTTTACCACAGCTACAGAGATCTGTTGAAGCATGTTGTCTGATGCTGACCACAGCTACAGAGATCTGTTGAAGCATGTTGCCTGATGCTGACCACAGCTACAGAGATCTGTTGAAGCATGTTGCCTGATGTTGACCACAGCTACAGAGATCTGTTGAAGCATGTTGCCTGATGCTGACCACAGCTACAGAGATCTGTTGAAGCATGTTGCCTGATGCTGACCACAGCTACAGAGATCTGTTGAAGAATGTTGCCTGATGCTGACCACAGCTTCAGAGATCTGTTGAAGCATGTTGCCTGATGTTGACCACAGCTACAGGGATCTGTTGAAGCATGTTGTCTGATGTTGACCACAGCTACAGAGATCTGTTGAAGCATGTTGCCTGATGTTGACCACAGCTACAGAGATCTGTTGAAGCATGTTGCCTGATGTTGACCACAGCTACAGAGATCTGTTGAAGCATGTTGCCTGATGTTGACCACAGCTACAGAGATCTGTTGAAGCATGTTGCCTGATGCTGACCACAGCTACAGAGATCTGTTGAAGCATGTTGCCTGATGTTGACCACAGCTACAGAGATCTGTTGAAGCATGTTGCCTGATGTTGACCACAGCTACAGAGATCTGTTGAAGCATGTTGCCTGATGCTGACCACAGCTACAGAGATCTGGTGAAGCATGTTGCCTGATGTTGACCACAGCTACAGAGATCTGTTGAAGCATGTTGCCTGATGTTGACCACAGCTTCAGAGATCTGTTGAAGCATGTTGCCTGATGTTGACCACAGCTACAGAGATCTGTTGAAGCATGTTGCCTGATGTTGACCACAGCTACAGAGATCTGTTGAAGCATGTTGCCTGATGCTGACCACAGCTACAGAGATCTGTTGAAGCATGTTGCCTGATGTTGACCACAGCTACAGAGATCTGTTGAAGCATGTTGCCTGATGCTGACCACAGCTACAGAGATCTGTTGAAGCATGTTGCCTGATGCTGACCACAGCTACAGAGATCTGTTGAAGCATGTTGCCTGATGCTGACCACAGCTACAGAGATCTGTTGAAGCATGTTGCCTGATGTTGACCACAGCTACAGAGATCTGTTGAAGCATGTTGCCTGATGCTGACCACAGCTACAGAGATCTGTTGAAGCATGTTGCCTGATGCTGACCACAGCTACAGAGATCTGTTGAAGCATGTTGCCTGATGCTGACCACAGCTACAGAGATCTGTTGAAGCATGTTGCCTGATGTTGACCACAGCTACAGGGATCTGTTGAAGCATGTTGCCTGATGCTGACCACAGCTACAGAGATCTGTTGAAGCATGTTGCCTGATGCTGACCACAGCTACAGAGATCTGTTGAAGCATGTTGCCTGATGTTGACCACAGCTACAGAGATCTGTTGAAGCATGTTGCCTGATGCTGACCACAGCTACAGAGATCTGTTGTAGCATGTTGCCTGATGCTGACCACAGCTACAGAGATCTGTTGAAGCATGTTGCCTGATGCTGACCACAGCTACAGAGATCTGTTGAAGCATGTTGCCTGATGTTGACCACAGCTACAGAGATCTGTTGAAGCATGTTGCCTGATGCTGACCACAGCTACAGAGATCTGTTGAAGCATGTTGCCTGATGTTGACCACAGCTACAGAGATCTGTTGAAGCATGTTGCCTGATGTTGACCACAGCTACATAGATCTGTTGAAGCATGTTGCCTGATGCTGACCACAGCTACAGAGATCTGTTGAAGCATGTTGCCTGATGTTGACCACAGCTTCAGAGATCTGTTGAAGCATGTTGCCTGATGTTGACCACAGCTACAGAGATCTGTTTAAGCATGTTGCCTGATGCTGACCACAGCTACAGAGATCTGTTGAAGCATGTTGCCTGATGTTTACCACAGCTACAGAGATCTGTTGACCACAGCTACAGAGATCTGTTGACCACAGCTACAGAGATCTGTTGAAGCATGTTGTCTGATGCTGACCACAGCTACAGAGATCTGTTGAAGCATGTTGCCTGATGTTTACCACAGCTACAGAGATCTGTTGACCACAGCTACAGAGATCTGTTGACCACAGCTACAGAGATCTGTTGAAGCATGTTGCCTGATGTTGACCACAGCTACAGAGATCTGTTGAAGCATGTTGCCTGATGCTGATCACAGCTACAAAGATCTGTTGAAGCATGTTGCCTGATGCTGACCACAGCTACAGAGATCTGTTGAAGAATGTTGCCTGATGCTGACCACAGCTACAGAGATCTGTTGAAGCATGTTGCCTGATGTTGACCACAGCTACAGAGATCTGTTGAAGCATGTTGCCTGATGTTGACCACAGCTTCAGAGATCTGTTGAAGCATGTTGCCTGATGTTGACCACAGCTACAGAGATCTGTTGAAGCATGTTGCCTGATGTTGACCACAGCTACAGAGATCTGTTGAAGCATGTTGCCTGATGCTGACCACAGCTACAGAGATCTGTTGAAGCATGTTGCCTGATGTTGACCACAGCTACAGAGATCTGTTGAAGCATGTTGCCTGATGCTGACCACAGCTACAGAGATCTGTTGAAGCATGTTGCCTGATGCTGACCACAGCTACAGAGATCTGTTGAAGCATGTTGCCTGATGCTGACCACAGCTACAGAGATCTGTTGAAGCATGTTGCCTGATGTTGACCACAGCTACAGAGATCTGTTGAAGCATGTTGCCTGATGCTGACCACAGCTACAGAGATCTGTTGAAGCATGTTGCCTGATGCTGACCACAGCTACAGAGATCTGTTGAAGCATGTTGCCTGATGCTGACCACAGCTACAGAGATCTGTTGAAGCATGTTGCCTGATGTTGACCACAGCTACAGGGATCTGTTGAAGCATGTTGCCTGATGCTGACCACAGCTACAGAGATCTGTTGAAGCATGTTGCCTGATGCTGACCACAGCTACAGAGATCTGTTGAAGCATGTTGCCTGATGCTGACCACAGCTACAGAGATCTGTTGAAGCATGTTGCCTGATGTTGACCACAGCTACAGAGATCTGTTGAAGCATGTTGCCTGATGCTGACCACAGCTACAGAGATCTGTTGAAGCATGTTGCCTGATGCTGACCACAGCTACAGAGATCTGTTGAAGCATGTTGCCTGATGCTGACCACAGCTACAGAGATCTGTTGAAGCATGTTGCCTGATGCTGACCACAGCTACAGAGATCTGTTGAAGCATGTTGCCTGATGCTGACCACAGCTACAGAGATCTGTTGAAGCATGTTGCCTGATGCTGACCACAGCTACAGAGATCTGTTGAAGCATGTTGCCTGATGCTGACCACAGCTACAGAGATCTGTTGAAGCATGTTGCCTGATGCTGACCACAGCTACAGGGATCTGTTGAAGCATGTTGCCTGATGCTGACCACAGCTACAGAGATCTGTTGAAGCATGTTGCCTGATGTTGACCACAGCTACAGAGATCTGTTGAAGCATGTTGCCTGATGCTGACCACAGCTACAGAGATCTGTTGAAGCATGTTGCCTGATGCTGACCACAGCTACAGAGATCTGTTGAAGCATGTTGCCTGATGCTGACCACAGCTACAGAGATCTGTTGAAGCATGTTGCCTGATGTTGACCACAGCTACAGAGATCTGTTGAAGCATGTTGCCTGATGCTGACCACAGCTACAGAGATCTGTTGAAGCATGTTGCCTGATGCTGACCACAGCTACAGAGATCTGTTGAAGCATGTTGCCTGATGCTGACCACAGCTACAGAGATCTGTTGAAGCATGTTGCCTGATGTTGACCACAGCTACAGGGATCTGTTGAAGCATGTTGCCTGATGCTGACCACAGCTACAGAGATCTGTTGAAGCATGTTGCCTGATGTTGACCACAGCTACAGAGATCTGTTGAAGCATGTTGCCTGATGCTGACCACAGCTACAGAGATCTGTTGTAGCATGTTGCCTGATGCTGACCACAGCTACAGAGATCTGTTGAAGCATGTTGCCTGATGCTGACCACAGCTACAGAGATCTGTTTAAGCATGTTGCCTGATGCTGACCACAGCTACAGAGATCTGTTGAAGCATGTTGCCTGATGTTTACCACAGCTACAGAGATCTGTTGACCACAGCTACAGAGATCTGTTGACCACAGCTACAGAGATCTGTTGAAGCATGTTGTCTGATGCTGACCACAGCTACAGAGATCTGTTGAAGCATGTTGCCTGATGTTTACCACAGCTACAGAGATCTGTTGACCACAGCTACAGAGATCTGTTGACCACAGCTACAGAGATCTGTTGAAGCATGTTGCCTGATGTTGACCACAGCTACAGAGATCTGTTGAAGCATGTTGCCTGATGCTGACCACAGCTACAAAGATCTGTTGAAGCATGTTGCCTGATGCTGACCACAGCTACAGAGATCTGTTGAAGAATGTTGCCTGATGCTGACCACAGCTACAGAGATCTGTTGAAGCATGTTGCCTGATGTTGACCACAGCTACAGAGATCTGTTGAAGCATGTTGCCTGATGTTGACCACAGCTTCAGAGATCTGTTGAAGCATGTTGCCTGATGTTGACCACAGCTACAGAGATCTGTTGAAGCATGTTGCCTGATGTTGACCACAGCTACAGAGATCTGTTGAAGCATGTTGCCTGATGCTGACCACAGCTACAGAGATCTGTTGAAGCATGTTGCCTGATGTTGACCACAGCTACAGAGATCTGTTGAAGCATGTTGCCTGATGCTGACCACAGTTACAGAGATCTGTTGAAGCATGTTGCCTGATGCTGACCACAGCTACAGAGATCTGTTGAAGCATGTTGCCTGATGCTGACCACAGCTACAGAGATCTGTTGAAGCATGTTGCCTGATGTTGACCACAGCTACAGAGATCTGTTGAAGCATGTTGCCTGATGCTGACCACAGCTACAGAGATCTGTTGAAGCATGTTGCCTGATGCTGACCACAGCTACAGAGATCTGTTGAAGCATGTTGCCTGATGCTGACCACAGCTACAGAGATCTGTTGAAGCATGTTGCCTGATGTTGACCACAGCTACAGGGATCTGTTGAAGCATGTTGCCTGATGCTGACCACAGCTACAGAGATCTGTTGAAGCATGTTGCCTGATGCTGACCACAGCTACAGAGATCTGTTGAAGCATGTTGCCTGATGTTGACCACAGCTACAGAGATCTGTTGAAGCATGTTGCCTGATGCTGACCACAGCTACAGAGATCTGTTGTAGCATGTTGCCTGATGCTGACCACAGCTACAGAGATCTGTTGAAGCATGTTGCCTGATGCTGACCACAGCTACAGAGATCTGTTGAAGCATGTTGCCTGATGTTGACCACAGCTACAGAGATCTGTTGAAGCATGTTGCCTGATGCTGACCACAGCTACAGAGATCTGTTGAAGCATGTTGCCTGATGTTGACCACAGCTACAGAGATCTGTTGAAGCATGTTGCCTGATGTTGACCACAGCTACATAGATCTGTTGAAGAATGTTGCCTGATGCTGACCACAGCTACAGAGATCTGTTGAAGCATGTTGCCTGATGTTGACCACAGCTTCAGAGATCTGTTGAAGCATGTTGCCTGATGTTGACCACAGCTACAGAGATCTGTTGAAGCATGTTGCCTGATGCTGACCACAGCTACAGAGATATGTTGAAGCATGTTGCCTGATGTTGACCACAGCTTCAGAGATCTGTTGAAGCATGTTGCCTGATGCTGACCACAGCTACAGAGATCTGTTGAAGCATGTTGCCTGATGTTGACCACAGCTTCAGAGATCTGTTGAAGCATGTTGCCTGATGCTGACCACAGCTACAGAGATCTGTTGAAGCATGTTGCCTGATGCTGACCACAGCTACAGAGATCTGTTGAAGCATGTTGCCTGATGTTGACCACAGCTTCAGAGATCTGTTGAAGCATGTTGCCTGATGTTGACCACAGCTACAGAGATCTGTTGAAGCATGTTGCCTGATATTGACCACAGCTACAGAGATCTGTTGAAGCATGTTGCCTGATGCTGACCACAGCTACATAGATCTGTTGAAGCATGTTGCCTGATGCTGACCACAGCTACAGAGATCTGTTGAAGCATGTAGCCTGATGCTGACCACAGCTACAGAGATCTGTTGAAGCATGTTGCCTGATGTTGACCACAGCTACAGAGATCTGTTGAAGCATGTTGCCTGATGCTGACCACAGCTACAGAGATCTGTTGAAGCATGTTGCCTGATGCTGACCACAGCTACAGAGATCTGTTGAAGCATGTTGCCTGATGCTGACCACAGCTTCAGAGATCTGTTGAAGCATGTTGCCTGATGCTGACCACAGCTACAGAGATCTGTTGAAGCATGTTGCCTGATGTTGACCACAGCAACAGAGATCTGTTGAAGCATGTTGCCTGATGCTGACCACAGCTACAGAGATCTGTTGAAGCATGTTGCCTGATGCTGACCACGGCTACAGAGATCTGTTGAAGCATGTTGCCTGATGTTGACCACAGCTTCAGAGATCTGTTGAAGCATGTTGCCTGATGTTGACCACAGCTACAGAGATCTGTTGAAGCATGTTGCCTGATGTTGACCACAGCTACAGAGATCTGTTGAAGCATGTTGCCTGATGCTGACCACAGCTACATAGATCTGTTGAAGCATGTTGCCTGATGCTGACCACAGTTACAGAGATCTGTTGAAGCATGTAGCCTGATGCTGACCACAGCTACAGAGATCTGTTGAAGCATGTTGCCTGATGTTGACCACAGCTACAGAGATCTGTTGAAGCATGTTGCCTGATGCTGACCACAGCTACAGAGATCTGTTGAAGCATGTTGCCTGATGCTGACCACAGCTACAGAGATCTGTTGAAGCATGTTGCCTGATGCTGACCACAGCTACAGAGATCTGTTGAAGCATGTTGCCTGATGTTGACCACAGCTACAGGGATCTGTTGAAGCATGTTGCCTGATGTTGACCACAGCTACAGAGATCTGTTGAAGCATGTTGCCTGATGCTGACCACAGCTACAGGGATCTGTTGAAGCATGTTGCCTGATGTTGACCACAGCTACAGAGATCTGTTGAAGCATGTTGCCTGATGCTGACCACAGCTACAGAGATCTGTTGTAGCATGTTGCCTGATGTTGACCACAGCTTCAGAGATCTGTTGAAGCATGTTGCCTGATGTTGACCACAGCTACAGAGATCTGTTGAAGCATGTTGCCTGATGCTGACCACAGCTACAGAGATCTGTTGAAGCATGTTGCCTGATGTTGACCACAGCTACAGAGATCTGTTGAAGCATGTTGCCTGATGCTGACCACAGCTACAGAGATCTGTTGAAGCATGTTGCCTGATGTTGACCACAGCTTCAGAGATCTGTTGAAGCATGTTGCCTGATGCTGACCACAGCTACAGAGATCTGTTGAAGCATGTTGCCTGATGCTGACCACAGCTACAGAGATCTGTTGAAGCATGTTGCCTGATGTTGACCACAGCTTCAGAGATCTGTTGAAGCATGTTGCCTGATGTTGACCACAGCTACAGAGATCTGTTGAAGCATGTTGCCTGATGCTGACCACAGCTACAGAGATCTGTTGAAGCATGTTGCCTGATGTTGACCACAGCTACAGAGATCTGTTGAAGCATGTTGCCTGATGCTGACCACAGCTACAGACCTCTTTTGTTATGCGTCTGTCTGTCTGTCTCTGTCTCTCTCTGTCTCTCTCTGTCTCTCTCTCTCTCTCTCTCTCTCTCTCTCTCTCTCTCTCTCTCTCTCTCTCTCTCTCTCTCTCTCTCTCTCTCTCTCTCTCTCTCTCTCTCTCTCTCTCTCTCTCTCTCTCTCTCTCTCTCTCTCTCTCTCTGTCTCTCTCAATTCAATTCAATTTTTCAATTCAATTGACTCTATTGACATGGCAAGTTCATTACTACTTACATTGTCAAAGTATACATATCGAAAATACATATCAAATATATATGTATATATACAAAATATATATATATTTATATGTAAATAAATGGTGGGACTAACAGTAATAATAATAGTAGTAGTGGACATGGGATTACCATTAACAGCAACTACAACAACAATATTAATCAGAACAACAATACATTAAAGCAACAGTAGTAGACCAGTGTCAATATGACTGAGAAGATATATGACCTGGTAGTAGACCAGTGTCAACATGACTGAGAAGACACATGACCTGGTAGTAGACCAGTGTCAACATGGCTGAGAAGACACATGACCTGGTAGTAGACCAGTGTCAATATGACTTGAGAAGACATATGACCTGGTAGTAGACCAGTGTCAACATGACTGAGAAGACACATGACCTGGTAGTAGACCAGTGTCAACATGGCTGAGAAGACACATGACCTGGTAGTAGACCAGTGTCAACATGACTGAGAAGATACATGACCTGGTAGTAGACCAGTGTCAACATGACTGAGAAGACACATGACCTGGTAGTAGACCAGTGTCAACATGACTGAGAAGACATATGACCTGGTAGTAGACCAGTGTCAACATGACTGAGAAGACACATGACCTGGTAGTAGACCAGTGTCAACATGGCTGAGAAGACACATGACCTGGTAGTAGACCAGTGTCAACATGACTGAGAAGACACATGACCTGGTAGTAGACCAGTGTCAACATGACTGAGAAGACATATGACCTGGTAGTAGACCAGTGTCAACATGACTGAGAAGACACATGACCTGGTAGTAGACCAGTGTCAACATGGCTGAGAAGACACATGACCTGGTAGTAGACCAGTGTCAACATGACTGAGAAGACACATGACCTGGTAGTAGACCAGTGTCAACATGACTGAGAAGACACATGACCTGGTAGTAGACCAGTGTCAACATGACTGAGAAGACACATGACCTGGTAGTAGACCAGTGTCAACATGACTGAGAAGACACATGACCTGGTATGAAAGACAAAACAAAACATGATGGTAAATATTATCAACATTACTTTGCACTTTTCACTGGCTCTCCCTCAGGCTGTGGCAGGAGGACACATATTTGGCTGCCAAAACTGCACATTTGGGCTTTTCACCCAATAATATTAAATAGTTTCAAATTCTTTGTATTGAATTATAATTTTGGGAAAGAAATATTCTCTTAGGTCTGAGTATTTGTCACATTGTAATAGGAAATGCAGCTCTGTCTCTACCTCTCCCCTGGAGCAGAGTGAGCACAGCCTGTCCTCTCTGGGCAGCCAGGTTTGTCTGTGACGACCGGTCTCTATAGCCAGACTGTGCTCTCTCTCCTCTCTCTCTCTCTCTCTCTCTCTCTCTCTCTCTCTCTCTCTCTCTTTCTCTCTTTCTCTCTTTCTCGCTCTCTCTCTCTCTCTCTCTCTCTCTCTCTCTCTCTCTCTCTCTCTCTCTCTCTCTCTCTCTCTCTCTCTCTCTCTCTCTCTCTCTCTCTCTCTTTTCCACCCTCCTTCCCTCAATCCCGGTCGGAAGCCTGGATTTCCGAGGTTAATGGCGCCAAGTGGAATGCAACCCTGCTGTCGTAATCAGGGCCGTGGGGCAGCCTCTCAAGCCTTTTTCACACACACACACACACACACACACACACACACACACACACACACACACACACACACACACACACACACACACACACACACACACACACACACACACACACACACACACACACACACACACACACACACACACACACACACACACAGTGACTCTTCTATCTCCAGTCTCTATCAGCCATTCAGGGTTTCCTTCCTTGGTTTCTTAGATATTCTCTCTCCACTGATGTCAGACTAACACTATGAATGAATGAATGAGGGAGAGGAGAGGAGAGGAGAGGAGGAGAAGAGAAGAGAAGAGGAGAGAGAGAGAGAAGAGGAGAGGAGAGGAGAAGAGAAGAGAAGAGAAGAGAAGAGAAGAGAGGAGAGGAGAGGAGAGGAGAAGAGAGGAGAAGAGAAGAGAAGAGAAGAGAAGAGAGGAGAGGAGAGGAGAGGAGAGGAGAGGAGAGGAGAGGAGAAGAGAAGAGAAGAGAAGAGAAGAGAAGAGAGGAGCGGAGAGGAGAGGAGAGGAGAGGAGAAGAGAGGAGAAGAGAAGAGAAGAGAAGAGAAGAGAAGAGAAGAGAAGAGAGGAGAGGAGAGGAGAGGAGAGGAGAGGAGAGGAGAGGAGAGGAGAAGAGAGGAGAAGAGAAGAGAAGAGAAGAGAAGAGAAGAGAAGAGAAGAGAAGCGAAGAGAAGAGAAGAGAAGAGAGGAGAGGAGAAGAGAGGAGAGGAGAGAGGAGAGAGGAGAGGAGAGGAGAGGAGAGGAGAGGAGAAGAGAAGAGAAGAGAAGAGAAGAGAAGAGAAGAGAAGAGAAGAGAAGAGAAGAGAAGAGAAGAGGAGAGGAGAGGAGAGGAGAGGAGAGGAGAAGAGAAGAGAAGAGAAGAGAAGAGAAGAGAAGAGAAGAGAAGAGAAGAGAGGAGAGGAGAGGAGAGGAGAGGAGAGGAGAGGAGAGGAGAGGAGAGGAGAGGAGAGGAGAGGAGAATGTAACTAATTAATAAACACAACATGTAAGTGCTGGTCCCATATTTTATGAGCTGAAATAAAAGATCCCAGAAATGTTCCAGACGCACTAAAAGCTTGTTACTTTAACATTTGGTGCACACTTTACATCCCTGTTAGTGAGCATAAATCCATCCACCTGACAGGTGTGGCATATCAAGAAACTGATTTACCCATAAGAGTCTA
>NC_092091.1:4289137-4349137 GCF_045679555.1 Salvelinus alpinus
GTTGTGTTCTAGAGTTGTTTGTAGTTAGGTTCTAGAGCTGTAACTAGTTGTGTTCTAGAGCTGTAAGTAGATGTGTTCTAGAGCTGTACATAGTTGTGTTCTAGAGCTGTAACTAGTTGTGTTCTAGAGCTGTAACTAGTTGTGTTATAGATCTGTAACTAGTTGTGTTCTAGAGCTGTAAGTAGTTGTGTTCTAGAGCTGTAACTAGTTGTGTTCTAGAGCTGTAACTAGTTGTGTTCTAGAGCTGTAACTAGTTGTGTTATAGAGCTGTAAGTAGTTGTGTTATAGAGCTGTAACTAGTTGTGTTCTAGAGCTGTAACTAGTTGTGTTCTAGAGCTGTAACTAGTTGTGTTCTAGAGCTGTAACTAGTTGTGTACTAGAGTTGTTTGTAGTTATGTTCTAGAGCTGTAACTAGTTGTGTTCTAGAGCTGTAACTAGTTGTGTTCTAGAGCTGTAACTAGTTGTGTTCTAGAGCTGTAAGTAGTTGTGTTCTAGAGCTGTAACTAGTTGTGTACTAGAGTTGTTTGTAGTTAGGTTCTAGAGCTGTAAATAGTTGTGTTCTAGAGCTGTAAGTAGTTGTGTTCTAGAGCTGTAACTAGTTTTGTACTAGAGTTGTTTGTAGTTAGGTTCTAGAGCTGTAAATAGTTGTGTTCTAGAGCTGTAAGTAGTTGTGTTCTAGAGCTGTGGGTAGATGTGTTCTAGAGCTGTAAGAAGTTGTGTTCTAGAGCTGTGGGTAGTTGTGTTCTAGAGCGGTGGTTAGTTGTGTTCTAGAGCTGTGGGTAGTTGTGTTCTAGAGTTGTGGGTAGTTGTGTTCTAGAGCGGTGGTTAGTTGTGTTCTAGAGCGGTGGTTAGTTGTGTTCTAGAGCGGTGGTTAGTTGTGTTCTAGAGTTGTGGGTAGTTGTGTTCTAGAGCTGTGGGTAGTTGTGTTCTAGAGCTGTGGGTAGTTGTGTTCTAGAGCGGTGGTTAGTTGTGTTCTAGAGTGGTGGGTAGTTGTGTTCTAGAGCTGTAAGAAGTTGTGTTCTAGAGCTGTGGTTAGTTGTGTTCTAGAGCTGTGGGTAGTTGTGTTCTAGAGCGGTGGTTAGTTGTGTTCTAGAGTTGTGGGTAGTTGTGTTCTAGAGCTGTGGGAAGTTGTGTTCTAGACCTGTAAGAAGTTGTGTTCTAGAGCGGTGGTTAGTTGTGTCCTAGAGCGGTGGTTAGTTGTGTTCTAGAGTTGTGGGTAGTTGTGTTCTAGACCTGTAAGAAGTTGTGTTCTAGAGCTGTGGGTAGTTGTGTTCTAGAGCGGTGGTTAGTTGTGTTCTAGAGTTGTGGGTAGTTGTGTTCTAGAGCTGTGGGTAGTTGTGTTCTAGAGTTGTGGGAAGTTGTGTTCTAGACCTGTAAGAAGTTGTGTTCTAGAGCTGTGGGTAGTTGTGTTCTAGAGCGGTGGTTAGTTGTGTTCTAGAGTTGTGGGTAGTTGTGTTCTAGAGCTGTGGGAAGTTGTGTTCTAGACCTGTAAGAAGTTGTGTTCTAGAGCTGTGGGTAGTTGTGTTCTAGAGCGGTGGTTAGTTGTGTTCTAGACCTGTAAGAAGTTGTGTTCTAGAGCTGTGGGTAGTTGTGTTCTAGACCTGTAAGAAGTTGTGTTCTAGAGCTGTGGGAAGTTGTGTTCTAGACCTGTAAGAAGTTGTGTTCTAGAGCTGTGGGTAGTTGTGTTCTAGAGCTGTGGGAAGTTGTGTTCTAGACCTGTAAGAAGTTGTGTTCTAGAGCTGTGGGTAGTTGTGTTCTAGAGCTGTGGGTAGTTGTGTTCTAGAGTTGTGGGTAGTTGTGTTCTAGAGCTGTGGGTAGTTGTGTTCTAGAGTTGTGGGTAGTTGTGTTCTAGAACTGTGGGTAGTTGTGTTCTAGAGCGGTGGTTAGTTGTGTTCTAGAGTTGTGGGTAGTTGTGTTCTAGAACTGTGGGTAGTTGTGTTCTAGAGCTGTGGGTAGTTGTGTTGTTGTTGTTCTGAGAGTTTACTCTCCCTGTCTGTGGATGCTAATTAAGCCTCCCAACCAGCTAATCTGGTGTTGGGTTCCTGATAACAAAGCCTGTCTGGCATCTCCTCACTAAACACCCCTCTGTGGCTCCTCTCTTCCTGCTCTGTCCTGCTCTAAAAGCCGTCTGGTTGATAGTGGTATCAACAGTCTTATAGACAGGCTGCATCTCAAATGCCACACTATTCCCTGTCTAGTGCATTTGACCCAGGCTCCAGAGTCCATAGGGCTCTGGTCAAAAGTAGTGGAGAGACAGAGTAGCCTGGGAGGGGGGTGAGTTGATGGAGCCGTACTGGGGAGGCAGGAGGTCCGGCTCCAAATGACCTTCCAGAAATAGACCCAGTGCTTTAGGGGCCCCGAGGCCAGAGTAGGGCTACTCCATCCAAACCTGAGGAGGGGAGAGAGGTGCTGGGGAGGCCCCAAAGCGCCGGAAGAAATGATAGCAGTTTTACGGGCGCCCAACCAATTGTGTTATTATGTTGTTGTTTTTTTGCGATATTTGTAAATTATTTTGTAAATAATGTTTCTGCAACCGTAACTTATGGCAAAAAAGAGCTTGTGGATATCAGGACAGCTGTAATAGTGCCTGTGTGTAGCTGGTGTAGAGGAGTCAGGCGGAGGACAGCAGATATGAGGAATAAACGTAATCTACTCAAATATTCACAAATACAACACAATAAATCGAGCTGGATATCAGGACAGCAATCACTCACCTCGGATTAGACAAAGATTTTTTTCTACAACAAGCAAGACTCACAAGACATTCTCCAAACACCCCCACATACCCGTTATCCGCAAGAGGAAGCGACGCAGGTACAGAGGACAAAGAGCCGGATCCCTGGTCAGGACCCGCAGGAGGCGAGTGGGAAAGCTGCCGTTACCGTCAATACTACTCGCCAACGTGCAATCATTGGACAATAGATTAGATGAGGTACGATCACGAATATCCTACCAACGGGACATCAAAAACTGTAATATCTTATGTTTAACAGAATCGTGGCTGAATGACGACATGGATATTCAGCTAGCGGGATATACGCTGCACCGGCAAGATAGAACAGCACACTCCGGGACGAGGGGGGGCGGTCTGTGCATATTTATAAACAACAGCTGGTGCACGAAATCTAAGGAAGTCTCTAGATTTTGCTCGCCTGAAGTAGAGTATCTTGTGATAAATTGCAGACCACACTACTTGCCTAGAGAGTTTTCAGCTATACTTTTCGTGGCTGTTTATTTACCACCACAGACAGATGCTGGCACTAAGACCGCACTCAGTCAGCTGTATAAGGAAATAAGCAAACAGGAAACCACTCACCCAGAGGCGGCGCTCCTAGTGGCCGGAGACTTTAATGCAGGGAAACTTAAATCAGTTCTGCCAAATCTCTATCAACATGTTAAATGTGCAACCAGAGGGAAAAAAATTGTAGATCACCTGTACTCCACACACAGAGATGCGTACAGAACTCTCCCTCAGCCTCCATTTGGTAAATCCGACCACAACTCGATCCTCCTGATTCCTGCTTACAAGCAGAAACTAAAGCAGGAAGCACCAGTGACTCGATCTATAAAAAGAAGTGGTCAGATGAAGCAGATGCTAAGCTACAGGACTGTTTTGCTAGCACAGACTGGAACATGTTCCTGGATTCTTCCGATGGCATTGAGGAGTACATCACATCAGTCACTGGCTTTATCAACAAGTGCATCGAGGACGTCGTCCCCACAGTGACTGTACGTACTCCAACCAGAAGCCATGGATTACAGGCAACATTCACACTGAGCTAAAGGGTAGAGCTGCCGCTTTCAAGGTGCGGGACTCTAACCCGGAAGCTTATAAGAAATCCCGCTATGCCCTGCGACGAAACATCAAACAGGCAAAGCGTCAATACAGGGCTAAGATTGAATCATACTACACCGGCTCTGATGCTCGTCGGATGTGGCAGGGCTTGCAAACTATTACAGACTACAAAGGGAAGCACAGCCGCGAGCTGCCCAGTGACACGAGCCTACCAGACGAGCTAAACTACTTCTATGCTCGCTTCGAGGCAAGCAACACTGAGGCATGCATGAGAGCATCAGCTGTTCCGGACGACTGTGTGATCACGCTCTCCGTAGCCGACGTGAGTAAGACCTTCAAACAGGTCAACATACACAAGGCTGCAAGGCCAGACGGATAACCAGGACGTGTGCTCACGGCATGTGCTGACCAACTGCAAGTGTCTTCACTGACATGTTCAACCTCTCCCTGTCCGAGTCTGTAATACCAACATGTTTCAATCAGACCACCATAGTCCCTGTGCCCAAGAACACAAAGGCAACCTTCCTAAATGACTACAGACCCGTAGCACTCACGTCCGTAGCCATGAAGTGGTTTGAAAGGTTGGTAATGGCTCACATCAACACCATTATCCCAGAAACCCTAGACCCACTTCAATTTGCATACCGCCCAAACAGATCCACAGATGATGCAATCTCTATTGCACTCCCCACTGCCCTTTCTCACCAGGACAAAAGGAACACCTATGTGAGAATGCTATTCATTGACTACAGCTCAGCATTCAACACCATAGTGCCCTCAAAGCTCATCACTAAGTTAAGGAACCTGGGACTAAACACCTCCCTCTGCAACTGGATCCTGGACTTCCTGACGGGCCGCCCCCCAGGTGGTAAGGGTAGGTAGCAACACATCTGCCACGCTGATCCTCAACACTGGGGCTCCCCAGGGGTGCGTGCTCAGTCCCCTCCTGTAGTCCCTGTTCACCCACGACTGCATGGCCAGGCACGACTCCAACACCATCATTAAGTTTGCAGACGACACAACAGTGTCGTGAGGAGAAAGAGGTGCTGGAGGGGCCCCAAGGCTTAGAGCAGGGCCACTCCATCCAGACCAGAGGAGAGAGAGGTGCTGGAGGGGCCCCAAGGCTTAGAGCAGGGCCACTCCATCCAGACCAGAGGAGAGAGAGGTGCTGGAGGGGCCCCAAGGCTTAGAGCAGGGCCACTCCATCCAGACCAGAGGAGAGAGAGGTGCTGGAGGGGCCCCAAGGCTTAGAGCAGGGCCACTCCATCCAGACCAGAGGAGAGAGGGGTGCTGGAGGGGCCCCAAGGCTTAGAGCAGGGCCACTCCATCCAGACCAGAGGAGAGAGAGGTGCTGGAGGGGCCCCAACACTTAGAGCAGGGCCACTCCATCCAGACGTAAGGAGAGAGAGGTGCTGGAGGGGCCCCAAGGCTTAGAGCAGGGCCACTCCATCCAGACGTGAGGAGAGAGAGGTGCTGGGGCCCCAACACTTAGAGCAGGGCCACTCCATCCAGCCCAGAGGAGAGAGAGGTGCTGGGGGGGCCCCAACACTTAGAGCAGGGCCACTCCATCCAGACCAGAGGAGAGAGAGGTGCTGGAGGGGCCCCAAGGCTTAGAGCAGGGCCACTCCATTCAGACCAGAGGAGAGAGAGGTGCTGGAGGGGCCCCAACACTTAGAGCAGGGCCACTCCATTCAGACCAGAGGAGAGAGAGGTGCTGGAGGGGCCCCAAGGCTTAGAGCAGGGCCACTCCATTCAGACCAGAGGAGAGAGAGGTGCTGGAGGGGCCCCAAGGCTTAGAGCAGGGCCACTCCATCCAGACGTGAGGAGAGAGAGGTGCTGGGGCCCCAACACTTAGAGCAGGGCCACTCCATTCAGACCAGAGGAGAGAGAGGTGCTGGAGGGGCCCCAACACTTAGAGCAGGGCCACTCCATCCAGACCAGAGGAGAGAGAGGTGCTGGAGGGGCGCCAAGGCTTAGAGCAGGGCCACTCCATTCAGACCAGAGGAGAGAGAGGTGCTGGAGGGGCCCCAAGGCTTAGAGCAGGGCCACTCCATTCAGACCAGAGGAGAGAGAGGTGCTGGAGGGGCCCCAAGGCTTAGAGCAGGGCCACTCCATCCAGACCAGAGGAGAGAGAGGTGGTGGAGGGGCCCCAAGGCTTAGAGCAGGGCCACTCCATCCAGACCAGAGGAGAGAGAGGTGCTGGAGGGACCCCAAGGCTTAGAGCAGGGCCACTCCATCCAGACCAGAGGAGAGAGAGGTGTTGGAGGGGCCCCAACACTTAGAGCAGGGCCACTCCATCCAGACCAGAGGAGAGAGAGGTGCTGGAGGGGCCCCAAGGCTTAGAGCAGGGCCACTCCATTCAGACCAGAGGAGAGAGAGGTACTGGAGGGGCCCCAAGGCTTAGAGCAGGGCCACTCCATCCAGACCAGAGGAGAGAGAGGTGCTGGAGGGGCCCCAAGGCTTAGAGCAGGGCCACTCCATCCAGACCAGAGGAGAGAGAGGTGCTGGAGGGGCCCCAACACTTAGAGCAGGGCCACTCCATCCAGACCAGAGGAGAGAGAGGTGTTGGAGGGGCCCGAACGCTTAGAGCAGGGCCACTCCATTCAGACCAGAGGAGAGAGAGGTGCTGGAGGGGCCCCACCTCCTCTCCTTACCCTGCAGACCCCTCCTCCTCTCCCCTTCACCTCCTCTCCTTACCCTGCAGACCCCTCCTCCCCTCCCTTTCACCTCCTCTCCTTACCCTGCAGACCCCTCCTCCCCTCCCCTTCACCTCCTCTCCTTACCCTGCAGACCCCTCCTCCTCTCCCCTTCACCTCCTCTCCTTACCCTGCAGACCCCTCCTCCCCTCCCCTTCACCTCCTCTCCTTACCCTGCAGACCCCTCCTCCTCTCCCCTTCACCTCCTCTCCTTACCCTGCAGACCCCTCCTCCCCTCCCCTTCACCTCCTCTCCTTACCCTGCAGACCCCTCCTCCCCTCCCCTTCACCTCCTCTCCTTACCCTGCAGACCCCTCCCCCTCTCCCCTTCACCTCCTCTCCTTACCCTGCAGACCCCTCCTCCCCTCCCCTTCACCTCCTCTCCTTACCCTGCAGACCCCTCCTCCTCTCCCCTTCACTTCCTCTCCTTACCCTGCAGACCCCTCCTCCTCTCCCCTTCACCTCCTCTCCTTACCCTGCAGACCCCTCCTCCCCTCCCCTTCACCTCCTCTCCTTACCCTGCAGACCCCTCCTCCCCTCCCCTTCACCTCCTCTCCTTACCCTGCAGACCCCTCCTCCCCTCCCCTTCACCTCCTCTCCTTACCCTGCAGACCCCTCCTCCCCTCCCCTTCACCTCCTCTCCTTACCCTGCAGACCCCTCCTCCCCACCCCTTCACCTCCTCCCCTCCCCTCCCCTTCACCTCCTCTCCTTACCCTGCAGACCCCTCCTCCCCTCCCCTTCACCTCCTCTCCTTACCCTGCAGACCCCTCCTCCCCTCCCCTTCACCTCCTCTCCTTACCCTGCAGACCCCTCCTCCCCTCCCCTTCACCTCCTCTCCTTACCCTGCAGACCCCTCCTCCCCTCCCCTTCACCTCCTCTCCTTACCCTGCAGACCCCTCCTCCTCTCCCCTTCACCTCCTCTCCTTACCCTGCAGACCCCTCCTCCCCTCCCCTTCACCTCCCCTCCTTACCCTGCAGACCCCTCCTCCTCTCCCCTTCACCTCCTCTCCTTACCCTGCAGACCCCTCCTCCCCTCCCCTTTACCTCCTCCCCTTACCCTGCAGAACCCTCCTCCTCTCCCCTTCACCTCCTCTCCTTACCCTGCAGACCCCTCCTCCTCTCCCCTTCACCTCCTCTCCTTACCCTGTAGACCCCTCCTCCTCTCCCCTTCACCTCCTCCCCTTACCCTGCAGACCCCTCCTCCTCTCCCCTTCACCTCCTCTCCTTACCCTGCAGACCCCTCCTCCCCTCCCCTTTACCTCCTCCCCTTACCCTGCAGACCCCTCCTCCTCTCCCCTTCACCTCCTCTCCTTACCCTGCAGACCCCTCCTCCTCTCCCCTTCACCTCCTCTCCTTACCCTGTAGACCCCTCCTCCTCTCCCCTTCACCTCCTCTCCTTACCCTGCAGACCCCTCCTCCTCTCCCCTTCACCTCCTCTTCTTACCCTGCAGACCCCTCCTCCCCTCCCCTTCACCTCCTCTCCTTACCCTGCAGACCCCTCCTCCTCTCCCCTTCACCTCCTCTCCTTACCCTGCAGACCCCTCCTCCCCTCCCCTTCACCTCCTCTCCTTACCCTGCAGACCCCTCCTCCCCTCCCCTTCACCTCCTCTCCTTACCCTGCAGACCCCTCCTCCCCACCCCTTCACCTCCTCCCCTCCCCTCCCCTTCACCTCCTCTCCTTACCCTGCAGACCCCTCCTCCCCTCCCCTTCACCTCCTCTCCTTACCCTGCAGACCCCTCCTCCCCTCCCCTTCACCTCCTCTCCTTACCCTGCAGACCCCTCCTCCCCTCCCCTTCACCTCCTCTCCTTACCCTGCAGACCCCTCCTCCCCTCCCCTTCACCTCCTCCCCTTACCCTGCAGACCCCTCCTCTCCCCTTCACCTCCTCTCCTTACCCTGCAGACCCCTCCTCCCCTCCCCTTCACCTCCTCTCCTTACCCTGCAGACCCCTCCTCCCCTCCCCTTCACCTCCTCTCCTTACCCTGCAGACCCCTCCTCCCCTCCCCTTCACCTCCTCTCCTTACCCTGCAGACCCCTCCTCCTCTCCCCTTCACCTCCTCTCCTTACCCTGCAGACCCCTCCTCCCCTCCCCTTCACCTCCCCTCCTTACCCTGCAGACCCCTCCTCCTCTCCCCTTCACCTCCTCTCCTTACCCTGCAGACCCCTCCTCCTCTCCCCTTCACCTCCTCTCCTTACCCTGCAGACCCCTCCTCCTCTCCCCTTTACCTCCTCTCCTTACCCTGCAGACCCCTCCTCCTCTCCCCTTCACCTCCTCTCCTTACTCTGCAGACCCCTCCTCCCCTCCCTGCCCCTCTCCTCCCTAATCAACTCATCTGACCAGGCTGTGATTACGAGGCTGCCACATACTGCCATGTCCTCGTCTCTCCTCTGCAAGGCTCTGATTACGAGGCTGCCACATACTGCCATGTCATCGTCTCTCCTCTGCAAGGCTCTGATTACGAGGCTGCCACATACTGCCAAGTCATCGTCTCTCCTCTGCAAGGCTCTGATTACGAGGCTGCCACATACTGCCATGTCCTCGTCTCTCCTCTGCAAGGCTCTGATTACGAGGCTGCCACATACTGCCATGTCCTCGTCTCTCCTCTGCAAGGCTCTGATTACGGGGCAGCAACATACTGCCATGTCCTCGTCTCTCCTCTGCAAGGCTCTGATTACGAGGCTGCCACATACTGCCATGTCCTCGTCTCTCCTCTGCAAGGCTCTGATTACGGGGCAGCAACATACTGCCATGTCCTCGTCTCTCCTCTGCAAGGCTCTGATTACGGGGCAGCAACATACTGCCAAGTCATCGTCTCTCCTCTGCAAGGCTCTGATTACGAGGCTGCCACATACTGCCAAGTCATCGTCTCTCCTCTGCAAGGCTCTGATTACGGGGCAGCAACATACTGCCAAGTCATCGTCTCTCCTCTGCAAGGCTCTGATTACGGGGCAGCAACATACTGCCAAGTCATCGTCCAGTAACCTCCTGCCCAATGTATGACCATATTAGAGAGACATATTTCCCTCAGATTACACAGATCCACAAAGAATTCGAAAACAAATCCAATTTTGATAAACTCCCATATCTACTGGGTGAAATTCCACAGTGTGCCATCACAGCAGCAAGATTTGTGACCTGTTGCCACAAGAAAAGGGCAACCAGTGAAGAACAAACACCATTGTAAATACAACCCATATTTATGCTTATTTATTTTAACTTGTGTGCTTTAACCATTTGTACATTGTTACAACACTGCATATATATAATATGACATTTGTAATGTCTTTATTGTTTTGAAACTTCTGTATGTGTAATGTTTACTGTTCATTTTTATTGTTTATTTGACTTTTGTATATTATCTACCTCACTTGCTTTGGCAATGTTAACACATGTTTCCCATGCCAATAAAGCCCCTTGAATTGAATTGAATTGAAATTGAGAGAGAGACAGACAGAGAGATAGACAGAGAGAGACAGACAGACAGACAGACAGACAGACAGACAGACAGACATGGCACACTCTCTCTCTCTGTCTGTCTGTCTGTCTCTCTCTGTCTATCTCTCTGTCTGTCTCTCTCTCTCTCTCTGTCTCTCTCTGTCTCTCTCTCTCTCTCTCTCTCTGTCTGTCTGTCTGTCTCTCTCTCTCTCTCTCTCTGTCTCTATCTATCTTTCTCTCTCTCTCTGTTTCTCTCTCTCTCTGTCTCTCTGTCTTTCTCTCTGTGTCTCTCTCTCTCTCTGTGTCTGTCTCTCTCTCTTTCTCTCTGTCTCTCTCTCTTTCTCTCTGTCTCTTTCTCTTTCTCTGTCTCTATCTCACTCTCTCTCGATTCAATTAAATTAAATTTGCTAAATTGGCATGACCTAACAATGCTTACTTTGGACATTTACAATATTAAAATAATAAGAATCAAAATTGTCAATGGGACAACAGTAACAAACAATAACCAAAGGTCAATCAAATCAAATCAAATGTATTTATATAGCCCTTCGTACATCAGCTAATATCTCAAAGTGCTGTACAGAAACCCAGCCTGAAACCCCAAACAGCAAGCAATGCAGGTGTAGAAGCACGGTGGCTAGGAAAAACTCCCTAGAAAGGCCAAAACCTAGGAAGAAACCTAGAGAGGAACCAGGCTATGAGGGGTGGCCAGTCCTCTTCTGGCTGTGCCGGGTGGAGATTATAACAGAACATGGCCAAGATGTTCAAATGTTCATAAATGACCAGCATGGTCAAATAATAATAATCACAGTGGTTGTAGAGGGTGCAACAGGTCAGCACCTCAGGAGTAAATGTCAGTTGGCTTTTCATAGCCGATCATTAAGAGTATCTCTACCGCACCTGCTGTCTCTAGAGAGTTGAAAACAGCAGGTCTGGGACAGGTAGCACGTCCGGGGAACAGGTCAGGGTTCCATAGCCGCAGGCAGATCAGTTGAAACTGGAGCAGCAGCACGGCCAGGTGGACTGGGGACAGCAAGGAGTCATCATGCCCGGTAGTCCTGAGGCATGGTCCTAGGGCTCAGGTCCTCCGCGAGAGAGAGAAGGAGAGAATTAGAGAGAGCATACTTAAATTCACAAAGTACACCGGATAAGACAGGAGAAGTACTTCAGATATAACAGACTGACCCTAGCCCCCCGACACATAAACTACTGCAGCATAAATACTGGAGGCTGAGACAGGAGGGGTCAGGAGACACTGTGGCCCCATCCGATGATACCCCCAGACAGGGCCAAACAGGAAGGATATAACCCCACCCACTTTGCCAAAGCACAGCCCCCGCACCACTAGAGGGATATCTTCAACCACCAACTTACCATCCTGAGACAAGGCCGAGTATAGCCCACAAAGTGGGCACAACCCAAGGGGTGGCGCCAACCCAGACAGGAAGATCACATCAGTGACTCAACCCACTCAAGTGACGCACCCCTCCTAGGGACGGCATGGAAGAGCACTAGTAAGCCAGTGACTCAGCCCCTGTAATAGGGTTAGAGGCAGAGAATCCCAGTGGAGAGAGGGGAACCAGGCAGAGACAGCAAGGGCGGTTCGTTGCTCCAGAGCCTTTGCGTTCACCTTCACACTCCTGGGCCAGACTACACTCAATCATATGACCTACTGAAGAGATGAGTCTTCAGTAAAGACTTAAAGGTCGAGACCGAATCTGCGTCTCTCACATGGGTAGGCAGACCATTCCATAAAAATAGAGCTCTATAGGAGAAAGCCCTGCCTCCAGCTGTTTGCTTAGCAATTCTAGGGACAATTAGGAGGCCTGCGTCTTGTGACCGTAGCGTACGTGTAGGTATGTACGGCAGGACCAAATTGTAAAGATAGGTAGGAGCAAGCCCATGTAATGCTTTGTAGGTTAACAGTAAAACCTTGAAATCAGCCCTTGCCTTAACAGGAAGCCAGTGTAGGGAAGCTAGCACTGGAGTAATATGATCAAATTTCTTGGTTCTAGTCAGGATTCTAGCAGCCGTATTTAGCACTAACTGAAGTTTATTTAGTTCTTTATCCGGGTAGCCGGAAAGTAGAGCTTTGCAGTAGTCTAACCTAGAAGTAACAAAAGCATGGATACATTTTTCTGCATCATTTTTGGACAGAAAGTGTCTGATTTTTGCAATGTTACGTAGATGGAAAAAAGCTGTCCTTGAAACAGTCTTGATATGTTTGTCAAAAGAGAGATCGGGGTCCAGAGTAACGCCGAGGTCTTTCACAGTTTTATTTGAGACGACTTTACAACCATCAAGATTAATTGTCAGATTCAACAGAAGATCTCTTTGTTTCTTGGGACCTAGAACTAGCATCTATGTTTTGTCAGAGTTTAAAAGTAGAACGTTTGCAATAACAATAAGCATACAGTAGAGGACATGTGTAGGTTGGTTGGTCTGTCAGACACTGTCCCTCCTCTTATGGCAGGCAGTGCGCTGCCAACCCACAACTCTCTGCGTCCTCCCCCAACAGGACGGTTAGCCTACTCTCATCAGAGAGGTCTTTGAAAGCTTGAATAAGGGTTTCAAATTTGGGGAAATTACACTCTCTAATTGTTTTATATTTTTGACATTTTGTCAGGAAATGCAGCTCCGTCTCAGGTTCTGCTGTTGTGCAGTGGTTGCACAGCCTTTCCTCTACAGGGAGCCATGTTTTCCTGTGTCTACCCTTCTCAATGGCAAGGCTGTGCTCACTGAGCCTGTACTTTGTCAAGGTTTTTCTAAGGTTTTGATCAGTAACCATGGTCAAATAGTTAGCCACGGTGTACTGTCGATTTAGGTCCAGATAGCACTGTGCTTGTGCTTGTGTTTCCCAATATGCAATGTAGTTTTGTTTTGACTGTGTTGTTATTTGGTTTATCCCGATTGACTGGATGTTCTGGTCCTGAGGCTTCAGTGTGTTAGTAGAACAGATTAGTGAACTCAGCCCCAGGACCAGCTGGATGAGGGGACTGAGGCTTCAGTGTGTTAGTAGAACAGGTTTGTGAACTCAGGACCAGCTGGATGAGGGGACTGAGGCTTCAGTGTGTTAGTAGAACAGGTTTGTGAACTCAGGACCAGCTGAATGAGGGGGCTGAGGCTTCAGTGTGTTAGTAGAACAGGTTAGTGAACTCAGCCCCAGGACCAGCTGGATGAGGGGACTGAGGCTTCAGTGTGTTAGTAGAACAGGTTAGTGAACTCAGCTCCAAGACCAGCTGGATGAGGGGACTGAGCCTTCAGTGTGTTAGTAGAACAGGTTTGTGAACTCAGCACCAGCTGGATGAGGGGACTGAGGCTTCAGTGTGTTAGTAGAACAGGTTAGTGAACTCAGCCCCAGGACCAGCTGGATGAGGGGACTGAGGCTTCAGTGTGTTAGTAGAACAGGTTAGTGAACTCAGCCCCAGGACCAGCTGGATGAGGGGACTGAGGCTTCAGTGTGTTAGTAGAACAGGTTTGTGAACTCAGCCCCAGGACCAGCTGGATGAGGGGACTGAGGCTTCAGTGTGTTAGTAGAACAGTTTTGTGAACTCAGGACCAGCAGGATGAGGGGACTGAGGCTTCAGTGTGTTAGTAGAACAGGTTTGTGAACTCAGGACCAGCAGGATGAGGGGACTGAGGCTTCAGTGTGTTAGTAGAACAGGTTTGTGAACTCAGGACCAGCAGGATGAGGGGACTGAGGCTTCAGTGTGTTAGTAGAACAGGTTAGTGAACTCAGCCCCAGGACCAGCTGGATGAGGGGACTGAGGCTTCAGTGTGTTAGTAGAACAGGTTAGTGAACTCAGCCCCAGGACCAGCTGGATGAGGGGACTGAGGCTTCAGTGTGTTAGTAGAACAGGTTTGTGAACTCAGCCCCAGGACCAGCTGGATGAGGGGACTGAGGCTTCAGTGTGTTAGTAGAACAGTTTTGTGAACTCAGGACCAGCAGGATGAGGGGACTGAGGCTTCAGTGTGTTAGTAGAACAGGTTTGTGAACTCAGGACCAGGACCAGCTGGATGAGGGGACTCTTTTCTTTGCTCGGCTCTTGGCATTGCAGGGCTTGGTAATGATATGAGAGGGGGTCACTGTATTTTAGATGTTTCCAAAACTTAATTGCTCTTTTACTTAGTTTTTATTATTAGTGGATATTGGCCTAATTCTGGCCTAATATTGTCTGTCTGTCTGTCTGTCTGTCTGTCTGTCTGTCTGTCTGTCTGTCTGTCTGTCTGTCTGTCTGTCTGTCTGTCTGTCTGTCTTTCTCTCTCTCTCTCTCTCTCTCTCTCTCTCTCTCTCTCTCTCTCTCTCTCTCTCTCTCTCTCTCTCTCTCTCTCTCTCTCTCTCTCTCTCTCTCTCTCATAATCTATTTTATCTTATTCTATCCTATCCTATCCTATCTTCTATGTTAACATGGGCTAGCTAAATGGTGCTCTCAGGAAAATCCCCTGACTGACAGGTTGGATGGGACCCCTTAGTAGAGAAGGCATGGCTCCCAGCCAGCCTAACACAACCTGTGTGTGTGTGGACTTATTTTCCTATCTGGAATGTCAGTGACCTGGGACCAGAATCTCCTGACTAGGGACCAGAATGTCCTGACTAGGGACCAGAATGTCCTGACCAGGGACCAGAATGTCCTGACCAGAGACCAGAATGTCCTGCCTAGGGACCAGAATGTCCTGACCAGGGACCAGAATGTCCTGACCAGGGACCAGAATGTCCTGACCAGGGACCAGAATGACCTGACCAGGGACCAGAATGTCCTGACTAGGGACCAGAATGTCCTGACCAGGGACCAGAATGTCCTGACTAGGGACCAGAATGTCCTGACCAGAGACCAGAATCTCCTGACCAGGGACCAGAATGTCCTGACTAGGGACCAGAATGTCCTGACTAGGGACCAGAATGTCCTGACTAGGGACCAGAATGTCCTGACCAGGGACCAGAATGTCCTGACTAGGGACCAGAATGTCCTGACCAAGGACCATAATGTCCTGACTAGGGACCAGAATGTCCTGACCAGGGACCAGAATGTCCTGACTAGGGACCAGAATGTCCTGACCAGGGACCAGAATGTCCTAACTAGGGACCAGAATGTCCTGACTAGGGACCAGAATGTCTAGGGACTAGGGACCAGAATGTCCTGACCAGGGACCAGAATGTCCTGACCAGGGACCAGAATGTCCTGACCAGGGACCAGAATGTCCTGACTAGGGACCAGAATGTCTTGACTAAGGACCAGGATGTCCTGACCAGGGACCAGAATGTCCTGACTAGGGACCAGAATGTCCTGACTAAGGACCAGAATGTCCTGACTAGAGACCAGAATGTCCTGACCAGGGACCAGAGTGTCCTGACCAGGGACCAGAATGTCCTGACCAGGGACCAGAATGTCCTGACTAGGGACCAGAATGTCTAGGGACTAGGGACCAGAATGTCCTGACCAGGGACCAGAATGTCCTAACTAGGGACCAGAATGTCCTGACTAGGGACCAGAATGTCTAGGGACTAGGGACCAGAATGTCCTGACCAGGGACCAGAATGTCCTGCCTAGGGACCAGAATGTCCTGACTAGGGACCAGAATGTCCTGACCAGGGACCATAATGTCCTGACCAGGGACCAGAATGTCCTGACCAGGGACCAGAATGTCCTGACCAGGGACCAGAATCTCCTGACTAAGGACCAGAATGTCCTGACTAGGGACCAGAATGTCCTGACTAGGGACCAGAATGTCCTGACTAGGGACCAGAATGTCCTGACTAGGGACCAGAATGTCCTGACTAGGGACCAGAATGTCCTGACTAGGGACCAGAATCTCCTGACCAGTGACCAGAATGTCCTGACTAGGGACCAGAATGTCCTGACTAGGGACCAGAATGTCCTGACTAGGGACCAGAATGTCCTGATCAGGGACCAGAATGTCCTGACTAGGGACCAGAATGTTCTGACTAGGGACCAGAATGTCCTGACTTGGGACCAGAATGTCCTGACTAGGGACCAGAATCTCCTGACTAGGGACCATAATCTCCTGACTAAGGACCAGAATGTCCTGACCAGGGACCAGAATGTCCTGACCAGGGACCAGAATGTCCTGACCAGAGACCAGAATGTCCTGACTAGGGACCAGAATGTCCTGACCAGGGACCAGAATGTCCTGACTAGGCACCAGAATGTCCTGACCAGGGACCAGAATGTCCTGACTAGGGACCAGAATGTCCTGGCCAGGGACCAGAATGTCCTGACTAGGGACCAGAATGTCCTGACTAGGGACCAGAATGTCCTGACCAGGGACCAGAATGTCCTGACCAGGGACCAGAATGTCCTGACTAGGGACCAGAATCTCCTGACCAGGGACCATAATGTCCTGACTAGGGACCAGAATTTCCTGACCAGGGACCAGAATGTCCTGACTAGGGACCAGAATGTCCTCACTAGGGACCAGAATGTCCTGACCAGGGACCAGAATGTCCTGACTAGGGACCAGAATTTCCTGACCAGAGACCAGAATGTCCTGACTAGGGACCAGAATGTCCTGACCAGAGACCAGAATGTCCTGACTAGGGACCAGAATGTCCTGACCAGGGACCAGAATGTCCTGACTAGGGACCAGAATGTCCTGACGAGGGACCAGAATGTCCTGACTAGGGACCAGAATGTCCTGACCAGGGACCAGAATGTCCTGACCAGGGACCAGAATGTCCTGACTAGGGTCCAGAATCTCCTGACTAGGGACCAGAATGTCCTGACCAGGGACCAGAATGTCCTGACTAGGGACCAGAATGTCTAGGGACTAGGGACCAGAATGTCCTGACCAGGGACCAGAATGTCCTGACCAGGGACCAGAATGTCCTGACTAGGGACCAGAATGTCCTGACCAGGGACCAGAATGTCCTGACCAGGGACCAGAATGTCCTGACCAGGGACCAGAATGTCCTGACTAGGGACCAGAATGTCCTGACTAAGGACCAGGATGTCCTGACCAGGGACCAGAATGTCCTGACTAGGGACCAGAATGTCCTGACTAAGGACCAGAATGTCCTGACTAGGGACCAGAATGTCTAGGGACTAGGGACCAGAATGTCCTGACCAGGGACCAGAATGTCCTAACTAGGGACCAGAATGTCCTGACTAGGGACCAGAATGTCTAGGGACTAGGGACCAGAATGTCCTGACCAGGGACCAGAATGAACTGACTAGGGACCAGAATGTCCTGACTAGGGACCAGAATGTCCTGACCAGGGACCATAATGTCCTGACCAGGGACCAGAATGTCCTGACCAGGGACCAGAATGTCCTGACCAGGGACCAGAATCTCCTGACTAGGGACCAGAATGTCCTGACTAGGGACCAGAATGTCCTGACTAGGGACCAGAATGTCCTGACTAGGGACCAGAATGTCCTGACTAGGGACCAGAATGTCCTGACTAGGGACCAGAATCTCCTGACCAGTGACCAGAATGTCCTGACTAGGGACCAGAATGTCCTGACTAGGGACCAGAATGTCCTGATCAGGGACCAGAATGTCCTGACTAGGGACCAGAATGTTCTGACTAGGGACCAGAATGTCCTGACTTGGGACCAGAATGTCCTGACTAGGGACCAGAATCTCCTGACTAGGGACCATAATCTCCTGACTAAGGACCAGAATGTCCTGACCAGGGACCAGAATGTCCTGACCAGGGACCAGAATGTCCTGACCAGAGACCAGAATGTCCTGACTAGGGACCAGAATGTCCTGACCAGGGACCAGAATGTCCTGACTAGGCACCAGAATGTCCTGACCAGGGACCAGAATGTCCTGACCAGGGACCAGAATGTCCTGACTAGGGACCAGAATGTCCTGGCCAGGGACCAGAATGTCCTGACTAGGGACCAGAATGTCCTGACTAGGGACCAGAATGTCCTGACCAGGGACCAGAATGTCCTGACCAGGGACCAGAATGTCCTGACTAGGGACCAGAATCTCCTGACCAGGGACCATAATGTCCTGACTAGGGACCAGAATTTCCTGACCAGGGACCAGAATGTCCTGACTAGGGACCAGAATGTCCTCACTAGGGACCAGAATGTCCTGACCAGGGACCAGAATGTCCTGACTAGGGACCAGAATTTCCTGACCAGAGACCAGAATGTCCTGACTAGGGACCAGAATGTCCTGACCAGAGACCAGAATGTCCTGACTAGGGACCAGAATGTCCTGACCAGGGACCAGAATGTCCTGACTAGGGACCAGAATGTCCTGACGAGGGACCAGAATGTCCTGACTAGGGACCAGAATGTCCTGACCAGGGACCAGAATGTCCTGACCAGGGACCAGAATGTCCTGACTAGGGTCCAGAATCTCCTGACTAGGGACCAGAATGTCCTGACCAGGGACCAGAATGTCCTGACTAGGGACCAGAATGTCTAGGGACTAGGGACCAGAATGTCCTGACCAGGGACCAGAATGTCCTGACCAGGGACCAGAATGTCCTGACTAGGGACCAGAATGTCCTGACCAGGGACCAGAATGTCCTGACCAGGGACCAGAATGCCCTGACTAGGGACCAGAATGTCCTGACTAGGGACCAGAATGTCCTGACTAGGGACCAGAATGTCCTGACTAGGGACCAGAATCTCCTGACCAGGGACCAGAATGTCCTGACCAGGGACCAGAATGTCCTGACCAGGGACCAGAATGTCCTGACCTGGGACCAGAATGTCCTGACCAGGGACCAGAATGTCCTGACCAGGGACCAGAATGCCCTGACTAGGGACCAGAATGTCCTGACTAGGGACCAGAATGTCCTGACTAGGGACCAGAATGTCCTGACTAGGGACCAGAATCTCCTGACCAGGGACCAGAATGTCCTGACCAGGGACCAGAATGTCCTGACCAGGGACCAGAATGTCCTGACCAGGGACCAGAATGTCCTGACCAGGGACCAGAATGTCCTGACCAGGGACCAGAATGTCCTGACCAGGGACCAGAATGTCCTGACTAGGGACCAGAATGTCCTGACAAGGGACCAGAATGTCCTGACCAGGGACCAGAATGTCCTGACTAGGGACCAGAATCTCCTGACTAGGGACCAGAATCTCCTGAACAGGGACCAGAATGTCCTGACCGGGGACCAGAATATCCTGACCAGGGACCAGATTGTCCTGACCGGGGACCAGAATGTCCTGACTAGGGACCAGAATCTCTTGACTAGGGACCAGAATGTAATAATCATGATTGCAATTTTTTTTCTAATGATCAATTAGCCTTTTAAAATGATAAACTTGGATTAGTTAACACAACGTGCCATTGGAACACAGGAGTGATGGTTGATGATAATGGGCCTCTGTACGCCTATGTAGATATTCCATAAAAAAATCAGCCTTTTCCAGCTACAACAGTCATTTACAACATTAACAATGTCTACACTGTATTTCTGATCAATTTGGTGTTATTTTAATGGACAGAAATGTCCTTGTTTTTGAAAGAAAAGCCATTTTTTTTAAGTGACCCCAAACTTTTGAACGATAGTGTATTTTATTTATATTTTTGTTGAATTGTGTTCCCACGCATAATAGTTAGACGTACTGTATGTGATAGTATACAAATAATAATAATAATAAATAATCATTGATTGGATTTATATAGCGCTTTTCCACCAACTGAGTTACTCAAAGAGCTTTACATAGTAGGGAGAAACTCACCTCATCCACCACCAATGTGTAGCACCAACCTCAGTGATGCACGGCGACCATTTTGGTACCAGAATGCTCATCACACATCAGCTCTCAGGTGGAGAGGTGAGGAGTGATATATACCAATTAGGAATGACGGGGATGATTAGGTGGCCATGATTGAATGTGGCCAGGTTGGAAATATAGCCATGACAACGGGGTGAACACGCCTACTCTTACAATAAGCACCATGGGATTTGAATGACCACAGAGAGTCAGGACGCCCGTTTTAACGTCCCATTCAAAAGATGGCAACCTACGCAGGGCAATGTCCCCAAATGTAATCAAGGTTTGAAACGATTCTGTTTTAGTCAAATATTACATCTGTTAAGGCTTCTTGAAGTAAATTGCAGTCTAAAAATATTTGTTTTATTATGTTCCGCTGCCCCAACCACCGCTCAATAACAAATAGACCCCCGCTGATGTGAAATATGTAATTACAAAGCGGTTAACAAATAGGCCACCAGCTGAATGGTTGATAATCCCTGATTTGGTGTCCCAAGAACCCCGAAGGAGTCTGGTCAAAAGTAGTGCACTATATAGGGACTAGGGTGCCATTCTGGTCAAAAGTAGTGCACTATACAGTGAATAGGGTGCCATTCTGGTCAAAAGTAGTGCACTATACAGGGAATAGGGTGCCATTCTGGTCAAAAGTAGTGCACTATACAGGGAATAGGGTTCCATTCTGGTTAAAAGTAGTGCACTATACAGGGAATAGGGTTCCATTCTGGTCAAAAGTAGTGCACTATACAGGGAATAGGGTTCCATTCTGGTCAAAAGTAGTGGACTATATAGGGAATAGAGTTCCATTCTGGTCAAAAGTAGTGCACTATACAGGGAATAGGGTTCCATTCTGGTCAAAAGTAGTGGACTATATAGGGAATAGGGTTCCATTCTGGTCAAAAGTAGTGCACTATACAGGGAATAGGGTTCCATTCTGGTCAAAAGTAGTGCACTATACAGGGAATATGGTTCCATTCTGGTCAAAAGTAGTGCACTATACAGGGAATAGGGTGCAATTCTGGTCAAAAGTAGTGCACTATATAGGGAATAGGGTTCCATTCTGGTCAAAAGTAGTGCACTATACAGGGAATAGGGTTCCATTCTGGTTAAAAGTAGTGCACTATACAGGGAATAGGGTTCCATTCTGGTCAAAAGTAGTGCACTATACAGGGAATATGGTTCCATTCTGGTCAAAAGTAGTGGACTATACAGGGAATAGGGTTCCATTCTGGTCAAAAGTAGTGGACTATATAGGGAATAGGGTTCCATTCTGGTCAAAAGTAGTGCACTACACAGGGAATAGGGTGTCATTTGGGGTGCTGACTCTGTGGTTGAGGAAGAGACAAACTGACAAACTGGCTATTGATTATAGCGAAGTAGATCCCTTGAAATAATAATCGTGTGTCACGTTCCTGACCTTATTTACTTTGTTTTGTCTTTGTTTAGTATGGTCAGGGCGTGAGTTGGGGTGGGCATTCTATGTTATGTGTTTCTATGTTGGGTTCATGTTCAATTAGCCTGATATGGTTCTCAATCAGGGGCAGGTGTTTTACGTTTCCTCTGATTGAGAACCATATTAAGGTAGGCTGTTCTCACTGTTTGTTTGTGGGTGATTGTTCCTGTGTCAGTATTTGTGCCACACGGGACTGTTTCGTTCATTCGTTCGTGTGTTCCTTCCTGTTCGTGCGTTCATGTTTTATGTTCTCAAGTACAGGTCTGTTCACGTCGTTTTGTTATTTTGTATTTTGTCAAGTGTTGTTCGTGTTTGTCTTTCACAAATAAATATACTATGGATACATACCACGCTGCATATTGGTCCGATCCTTCCTCATCCTCAGACGAGGAGGAGGACGAGCGTTACATCGTGTTTGTTTTGATTGTATTGAATTTAGTTCTTTATGACAAAACATTGTTGACTGTTGGAGGAATGACATCATTCCTCAATACTAGTGACTGGTTCATCATAACGTTGGAGAAATAATATCAGATGGATGACTCCAACCTGTAGATGGTTGTATGACTGTAGATGGTTGTATGACTGTAGCTGGTTGTATGACTCCATCCTGTAGGTGGTTGTATGACTCCATCCTGTAGATGGTTGTATGACTGGAGCTGGTTGTATGACTCCATCCTGTAGGTGGTTGTATGACTGTAGATGGTTGTATGACTGTAGATGGTTGTATGACTGTAGATGGTTGTATGACTCCATCCTGTAGATGGTTGTATGACTGTAGCTGGTTGTATGACTGTAGGTGGTTGTATGACTGTAGGTGGTTGTATGACTGTAGATGGTGGTATGATTGTAGCTGGTTGTATGACTGTAGCTGGTTGTATGACTGTAGGTGGTGGTATGACTGTAGGTGGTTGTATGACTCCATCCTGTAGGTGGTTGTATGACTCCATCCTGTAGGTGGTGGTATGACTGTAGCTGGTTGTATGACTGTAGGTGGTTGTATGACTGTAGATGGTGGTATGACTGTAGATGGTTGTATGACTCCATCCTGTAGGTGGTGGTATGACTGTAGGTGGTGGTATGACTGTAGCTGGTTGTATGACTCCATCCTGTAGATGGTTGGATGACTCCATCCTGTAGGTGGTGGTATGACTGTAGCTGGTTGTATGACTGTAGGTGGTTGTATGACTGTAGATGGTTGTATGACTGTAGATGGTTGTATGACTGTAGATGGTTGTATGACTTCATCCTGTAGATGGTTGTATGACTGTAGCTGGTTGGATGACTTCATCCTGTAGATGGTGGTATGACTGTAGCTGGTTGTATGACTGTAGGTGGTTGTATGACTGTAGATGGTTGTATGACTGTAGATGGTTGTATGACTGTAGATGGTGGTATGACTGTAGGTGGTTGTATGACTCCATCCTGTAGGTGGTTGTATGACTCCATCCTGTAGCTGGTTGTATGACTGTAGCTGGTTGTATGACTGTAGGTGGTTGTATGACTGTAGATGTTTGTATGACTGTAGGTGGTTGTATGACTCCATCCTGTAGGTGGTTGTATGACTCCATCCTGTAGGTGGTTGTATGACTCCATCCTGTAGGTGGTTGTATGACTGTAGATGGTTGTATGACTGTAGATGGTTGTATGACTCCATCCTGTAGATGGTTGTATGACTGTAGGTGGTTGTATGACTGTAGATGGTTGTATGACTCCATCCTGTAGATGGTTGTATGACTGTAGGTGGTTGTATGACTGTAGCTGGTTGTATGACTGTAGCTGGTTGTATGACTGTAGATGGTTGTATGACTGTAGGTGGTTGTATGACTGTAGATGGTTGTATGACTCCATCCTGTAGATGGTTGTATGACTGTAGGTGGTTGTATGACTGTAGCTGGTTGTATGACTGTAGCTGGTTGTATGACTGTAGCTGGTTGTATGACTCCATCCTGTAGATGGTTGTATGACTGTAGGTGGTTGTATGACTGTAGCTGGTTGTATGACTGTAGCTGGTTGTATGACTGTAGCTGGTTGTATGACTGTAGCTGGTTGTATGACTGTAGCTGGTTGTATGACTGTAGATGGTTGTATGACTGTAGATGGTTGTATGACTCCATCCTGTAGGTGGTTGTATGACTCCATCCCATCCTGTAGATGGTTGTATGACTCCATCCTGTAGGTGGTTGTATGACTCCATCCTGTAGATGGTTGTATGACTCCATCCTGTAGGTGGTTGTATGACTCCATCCTGTAGCTGGTTGTATGACTCCATCCTGTAGATGGTTGTATGACTGTAGATGGTTGTATGACTCCATCCTGTAGGTGGTTGTATGACTCCATCCTGTAGGTGGTTGTATGACTCCATCCTGTAGATGGTTGTATGACTCCATCCTGTAGGTGGTTGTATGACTCCATCCTGTAGATGGTTGTATGACTGTAGATGGTTGTATGACTCCATCCTGTAGATGGTTGCATGACTGTAGATGGTTGTATGACTCCATCCTGTAGCTGGTTGTATGACTCCATCCTGTAGATGGTTGTATGACTGTAGATGGTTGTATGACTCCATCCTGTAGATGGTTGCATGACTGTAGATGGTTGTATGACTCCATCCTGTAGGTGGTTGTATGACTCCATCCTGTAGGTGGTTGTATGACTCCATCCTGTAGATGGTTGTATGACTCCATCCTGTAGGTGGTTGTATGACTCCATCCTGTAGGTGGTTGTATGACTCCATCCTGTAGATGGTTGTATGACTCCATCCTGTAGATGGTTGTATGACTGTAGATGGTTGTATGACTCCATCCTGTAGATGGTTGTATGACTGTAGATGGTTGTATGACTCCATCCTGTAGATGGTTGTATGACTGTAGATGGTTGTATGACTCCATCCTGTAGCTGGTTGTATGACTCCATCCTGTAGATGGTTGTATGACTGTAGATGGTTGTATGACTCCATCCTGTAGATGGTTGCATGACTGTAGATGGTTGTATGACTCCATCCTGTAGGTGGTTGTATGACTCCATCCTGTAGCTGGTTGTATGACTCCATCCTGTAGATGGTTGTATGACTCCATCCTGTAGCTGGTTGTATGACTCCATCCTGTAGGTGGTTGTATGACTCCATCCTGTAGATGGTTGTATGACTCCATCCTGTATGACTCCATCCTGTAGGTGGTTGTATGACTCCATCCTGTAGGTGGTTGTATGACTCCATCCTGTAGATGGTTGTATGACTCCATCCTGTAGGTGGTTGTATGACTCCATCTTGTAGATGGTTGTATGACTGTAGATGGTTGTAAAATTCTTTGAGGATTAGTGAGGATAATGAATAAGTCTCAGAGCAGCTCACAGAGAGAAGGACACATGTAGGCAGACAGGCTCTAATATGCCCTGTATCTGTGTGTGTGTGTGTGTGTGTGTGGTGTGTGTGTGTGTTTTGTGTGTGTGTGTGTGTGTATGTGTGTGTGTGTGTGTGTGTGTGTGTGTGTGTGTGTGTGTGTGTGTGTGTGTGTGTGTGTGTGTGTGTGTGTGTGTGCCAGAAGGAATGTGTTCATGGAGTCTTGTAGTAACTGACAGCCCTGGGGACCGGAATTACCCCAACTGATACACACACGCCTTAGGCTCCATGTCTCTGGACTAGTTGTCTCCAGCATAACCAAATGAATCACATTGCCTCCAATTAAAGATTTAACCAACATTTTTCTCATCTCTCTCTCTCTCTCTCTCTTTCTCTTTCTCTTTCTCTCACCCTCTCTCTCTCTCTCTCTCTCTCTCTTTCTCTCACCCCTTTTTCTTCCCCCTTTCTCTCTCTCCCTCTCCCTCTCTCTCACTCCTTTTCCCTCTCTCTCTCCCTCCCCCCTCTCTCTCTCTCTCTCTCTCTCTTTCTCTCACCCTCTCTCTTTCTCTCACCCCTTTTTCTTCCCCCTTTCTCTCTCTCCCTCTCCCTCTCTCTCTCTCTCTCACTCCTTTTCCCTCTCTCTCTCCCTCCCTCCTCTCTCTCTCTCTCTCTCTCTCTCTCTCTCTCTCTCTCTCTCTCTCTCTCTCTCTCTCTCTCCCTCTTTCTCTTTTAAATTCAATTCAATTCAAAGGGCTTTATTGGCATGGGAAACATATGTTTACATATGTTTACTAGATTATAAACAAAAGTGAAAAAAAGAAAAAAAAGAACAGTAAACAAGTTCCAAAAGAATAAAGACATTTCAAATGTCATATTATGTCTATATGCAGTGTTGTAATGACGTGCAAATAGTTTAAGTACAAAAGGGAAGATAAATAAACATAAATATGGGTTGTATTTACAATGGTGTTTGTTCTTCACAGGCTGCCTTTTCTTGTGGCAACAGGTCACAAATCTTGCTGCTGTGATGCACACTGTGGTATTTCACCCAATAGATATGGGAGTTTATCAAAATTGGATTTGTTTTTTGAATTCTTTGTGGATCTGTGTAATCTGAGGGAAATATGTGTCTCTAATATGGTCATACATTTGTCAGGAGGTTAGGAAGTGCAGCTCAGTTTCCACCTCATTTTGTGGGCAGTGTGCACATAGCCTGTCTTCTCTTGAGAGCCATGTCTGCCTACGGTGGCCTTTCTCAATAGCAAGGCTATGCTCACTGAGTCTGTACATAGTCAAAGCTTTCTTTACATTTGGGTCAGTTACAGTGGTCAGGTATTCTGCCACTGTGTACTCTCTGTTTAGTGGCCAAATAGCATTCTAGTTTGCTCCGTTTTTTTGTTAATTCTTTCCAATCTGTCAAGTACTTTTTGTTTGCTCATTATTTGGTGTTTGTCCCATTTTGTGAATTCTTGGTTGATGAGCGGACCCCAGACCTCACAACCATAAAGGGCAATGTGTTCTATAACTGATTCAAGTATTTTTAGCCAGATCCTAATGGGTATGTCAAATGTCATGTTCCTTTTGATGGCATAGAAGGCCCTTCTTGCCTTGTCTCTCAGATCGTACACAGCTTCGTGGAAGTTACCTGTGGCTCTGATGTTTAGGCTGAGGTATGTATAGTTTATGTCTGCTTTAGGGCAACGGTGTCTAGATGGAATTTGTGTTCGTGGTCCTGGTAACTGGACGATTATTTTTGTCTTACTGAGATTGACTGTCAGGGCCCACGTCTGGCAGAATCTGTGCAGAAGATCTAGGTGCTGCTGTAGGCCCTCCTTGGTTGGGGACAGAAGCACCGGATCATTAGCAAACAGTAGACATTTGATTTCAGATTTTTCAGATTTTAGTTGGTTGAGGTCGGGTGCTGCAGACTGTTCTAATTCCCTCGCCAATTCATTGGTATGTTGAAGAGGGTGGGGTTGTTGATATATAAGCTGCATCCCTTTCTCACCCCACGGCCATGTGGAAAGAAATGTGTGTGTTTTTTTGCCAATTTTTAACCTCACGCTTGTTGTTTGTGTACATGGATTTTATAATGTTGTATGTTTTTCCCCCAAAACCACTTTCCATCAATTTGCATAGCAGACCCTCATGCCAAATGGAATCAAAAGCTTTTTTGAAATTGACAAAGCATGAGAAGACGTTGCCTTTTTTTGTCCATTAGGGTGTGCAGGGTGAATACGTGGTCTGTCGTATGGTAATTTGGTAAAAAGCCAATTTGACATTTGCTCAGTACACTGTTTTCGCTGAGGAAATGTACGAGTCTGCTGTTAATGATAATGCAGAGTATTGTCCCAAGGTTGCTGTTGACGCATATCCCACATTAGTTATTGGCGTCAAATTTGTCTCCACTTTTGTGGATTGGGGTGACCAGTCATTGGTTCCAAATACTGGGGAAGATGCTAGAGCTAATTAAAGAGTTTATCTTATCTATTTACCTTCACTCATGCTGCCAAACATACCCTTGTAAAACTGACCATCCTACCAATCCTCGACTTCGGTGATGTCATTTACAAAATAGCCTCCAAAACCCTACTCAATAAATTGGATGCAGTCTATCACAGTGCCATCCGTTTTGTCACCAAAGCCCCATATACTACCCACCACTGCGACCTGTACACTCTCGTTGGCTGGCCCTCGCTTCATACTCGTCGCCAAACCCACTGGCTCCAGGTCATCTACAAGACCCTGCTAGGTAAAGTCCCCCCTTATCTCAGCTCGCTGGTCACCATAGCAGCACCTACCTGTAGCACGCGCTCCAGCAGGTATATCTCTCTGGTCACCCCCAAAACCAATTCTTCCTTTGGCCGCCTCTCCTTCCAGTTCTCTGCTGCCAATGACTGGAACGAACTACAAAAATCTCTGAAACTGGAAACACTTATCTCCCTCACTAGCTTTAAGCACCAGCTGTCAGAGCAGCTCATAGATTACTGCACCTGTACATAGCCCATCTATAATTTAGCCCAAACAACTACCTCTTTACCTACTGTATTTATTTATTTATTTTGCTCCTTTGCACCCCATTATTTCTATCTCTACTTTACACTTTCTTCCACTGCAAACCAACCATTCCAGTTTTTTTTTTACTTGCTATATTGTATTTACTTCGCCACCATGGCCTTTTTTATATTTTTATTTATTTATATATATATTTTGTTTGCCTTCACCTCCCTTATCTCACCTCACTTGCTCACATTGTATATAGACTTATTTTTCACTGTATTATTGACTGTATGTTTGTTTTACTCCATGTGTAACTATGTGTTGTTGTATGTGTCGAACTGCTTTGCTTTATCTTGGCCAGGTCGCAATTGTAAATGAGAACGTGTTCTCAATTTGCCTACCTGGTTAAATAAAGGTGAAATAAAAATAAATAAATAAAATCTATAGCCATTTGGAATTTGTGGTCTGTATATTTTATCATTTCATTGAGGATACCATCAACACCACAGTTGTTTTTAGGTTGGAGGGTTTTTATTTTGTTAGTGTTTGTTAGTCTTTCTTTGATTCTAAGATTTGTATTTGTGTCACGCCCTGACCTTAGAGTTCCTTTTTATGTCTCTATTTTGGTCAGGGGGTGAGTTGGGATGGGCATTCTATGTTTTGTTCTGTGTGTTGTATTTCTATGTGTTTGGCCTGGTATGGTTCCCAATCAGAGGCAGCTGTCTATCGTTGTCTCTGATTGAGAACCATACTTAGGTAGCCTCATTCCCACCTGTGCTTGGTGGGTAGTTGTTTTCTGTCTTTGTGTGTTGGCACCTTGCAGAACTGTTTGTTTGTCGTTCTGTTGTTTTGTTCAAGTGTTTCGTATTTATTAAAAGTTATATGGACACTTACCACGCTGCACCTTGGTCCTCTTCTCCTTCTCCCGACAACGTTCGTTACAATTTGATCATGTGTTTGCTCTTGGTTCTTTATTTGTAAAGCCAAAAAGATTGAAGACATGGTTTATCCACACATCTCCATTTTGGATAGATAACTCTCCATGTTGTTGTTTGGATAGATAACTCTTCATGTTGTTGTTTTGGATAGATAACTCTATGTGTTGTTGTTTTGGATAGATAACTCTGTGTTGTTGTTTTGGATAGATAACTCTGTGTTGTTGTTTTGGATAGATAACTCTATGTGTTGTTGTTTTGGATAGATAACTCTATGTGTTGTTGTTTTGGATAGATAACTCTATGTGTTGTTGTTTTGGATAGATAACTCTGTGTTGTTGTTTTGGATAGATAACTCTATGTTGTTGTTTTGGATAGATAACTCTGTGTTGTTGTTTTGGATAGATAACTCTATGTGTTGTTGTTTTGGATAGATAACTCTATGTGTTGTTGTTTTGGATAGATAACTCTGTGTTGTTGTTTTGGGTAGATAACTCTATGTGTTGTTGTTTTGGATAGATAACTCTCCATGTTGTTTTGGATAGATAACTCTATGTGTTGTTGTTTTGGATAGATAACTCTATGTGTTGTTGTTTTGGATAGATAACTCTGTGTTGTTGTTTTGGATAGATAACTCTGTGTTGTTGTTTTGGATAGATAACTCTATGTGTTGTTGTTTTGGATAGATAACTCTTCATGTTGTTGTTTTGGATAGATAACTCTATGTGTTGTTGTTTTGGATAGATAACTCTATGTGTTGTTGTTTTGGATAGATAACTCTGTGTTGTTGTTTTGGATAGATAACTCTATGTGTTGTTGTTTTGGATAGATAACTCTGTGTTGTTGTTTTGGATAGATAACTCTGTGTTGTTGTTTTGGATAGATAACTCTATGTTGTTGTTTTGGATAGATAACTCTCTGTGTTGTTGTTTTGGATAGATAACTCTGTGTTGTTGTTTTGGATAGATAACTCTATGTGTTGTTGTTTTGGGTAGATAACTCTATGTGTTGTTGTTTTGGATAGATAACTCTATGTGTTGTTGTTTTGGATAGATAACTCTGTGTTGTTGTTTTGGATAGATAACTCTATGTTGTTGTTTTGGATAGATAACTCTCCATGTTGTTGTTTTGGATAGATAACTCTATGTGTTGTTGTTTTGGATAGATAACTCTGTGTTGTTGTTTTGGATAGATAACTCTATGTGTTGTTGTTTTGGATAGATAACTCTATGTGTTGTTGTTTTGGATAGATAACTCTATGTGTTGTTGTTTTGGATAGATAACTCTGTGTTGTTGTTTTGGATAGATAACTCTATGTGTTGTTGTTTTGGATAGATAACTCTATGTGTTGTTGTTTTGGATAGATAACTCTATGTGTTGTTGTTTTGGATAGATAACTCTGTGTTGTTGTTTTGGATAGATAACTCTATGTTGTTGTTTTGGATAGATAACTCTGTGTTGTTGTTTTGGATCGATAACTCTTCGTAATGTTGTTTGTTTAGTGTTATCCAGTTTTCCCAGAAGTGATTTGATTCTATGGATTCCTCAATTACATTGAGCTGATTTCTGACGTGCTGTTCCTTCTTTTTCCGTAGTGTATTTCTGTATTGTTTTAGTGATTCACCATAGTGAAGGCGTAGGCTCAGGTTTTCTGGGTCTCTATGTTTTTGGTTGGATAGGTTTCTCAATTTCTTTTTACTAGGTTTTTGCTTTCTTCATCAAACCATTTGTCATTGTTGTTAATTTTCATCTGTTTTCTCATTTTCTCCTGTTTTTTGGTTTGATAGGGAAGCTGACAGGTCAAATATACTGTTTAGGTTTCCTACTGCCAAGTTTACACCTTCACTATTACAGTGAAACGTTTTGTCCAGGAAGTTGTCTAAAAGGGATTGAATTTGTTGTTGCCTAATTGTTTTTTGGTTGGTTTCCACACTACTTTCCTTCCATCTAAAGCATTTCTTAAAATTATTCAGTTCCTTTGGCTTTGAGGCCTCCTGATTGAGTATTGCTCTGTTCAAGTAGATTGTGATTTTTGCTGTGATCTGTTAGGGGTGTCAGTGGGCTGACTGTGAACGCTCTGAGAGACTATGGGTTGAAGACGGTGATAAAGTAGTCTACAGTACTACTGCCAAGACATGAGCTATAGGTGTACCTACCGTAGGTATTGACTATGTACAGACCCAGTGTGCGACAGAGCTGCAGCAGTTGTGACCTGTTTTTGTTTGGTTATGTTGTCCTAGTTGTGTCTAGGGGGGCATATGGGGGAGGGAATGCTGTCACCTCCAGGTAGGTGTTTGTCCCCCTGTGTGCTGAGGGTGTCGGGTTCTTGTCCAGTTCTGACATTTAGGTCACCACAGACTAGTACATGTCCCTGGGCCTGGAAATGATTGATTTCCCCCTCCAGGATGGAGAAGCTGTCTTCATTAAAGTATGGGGATTCTAGTGGGGGGATATAGGTAGCACACAGGAGGACATTCTTCTCTGTTGAGATCATTTCCTTCTGAATTTCTTGCCAAATGTAAAAATGTTCCTGTTTTGATTAATTTAGTGAGTTAGGGTTATGACTATTTTCCCTCACCTGAATTAACGCCTTTTTTTGGGCCTTTGGAATTATATGACTTGCTGTCACAGACTAGTGGGTTTAATGACCGAGTTGGCTGTTTTTCTGTTGTTCTTCTGTCCCTCCTGAGGCAGATCCTCCAATATGGAGTTTAATCATGACATTCTGCATCAGTCTTTGACAACATATGGTCAACGGTACAGATTATCACTTTAGTGTTGAATAAAATAAAATAAAAAAAGACATCATTTAAAGGAGCAGTTTTCATTATGGGACATGCCACGCAGTTGTAGTCCGTTCCTCTTTCAGTCAGCCTTGAGCTGGTCTGACCAGGGAGAAGAGTAGTCCATCGAGGACAGGGGTTAGGGTTAGCCTGGGTTAGGGTTGGCCTGGGTTAGGGTTGGCCTGGGTTAGGGTTAGCCTGGGGGTTAGGGTTGGCCTGGGTTAGGGTTAGCCTGGGTTAGGGTTGGCCTGGGTAAGGGTTAGCCTGGGTTAGGGTTAGCCTGGGTTAGGGTTAGCCTGCGTTAGGGTTAGCCTGGGTTAGGGTTGGCCTGGGTTAGTGTTGGCCTGGGTTAGGGTTAGCCTGGGTTAGGGTTAGCCTGGGGGTTAGGGTTAGCCTGGGTTAGGATTGGCCTGGGTTAGGGTTAGCCTGGGTTAGGGTTAGCCTGGGTTAGGGTTAACCTGGGTTAGGGTTAGCCTGGGGGTTAGGGTTGGCTTGGGTTAGGGTTAGCCTGGGTTAGGGTTAGCTAGCCTGGGTTAGGGTTGGCCTGGGTTAGGGTTAGCCTGGGTTAGGGTTGGCCTGGGTTAGGGTTAGCCTGGGTTAGGGTTAGCCTGTGTTAGAGTTAGCCTGGGTTAGGGTTAGCCTGTGTTAGAGTTAGCCTGGGTTAGGGTTAGCCTGTGTATTGCCGAGGGAGGTGTTCATACCCACGGCCTTTAGCTTAGTGATGAGCTTGGAGGGTACTACGGTGTTGAATGCTGAGCTATAGTCAATGAACAGTATTCTGACATAGGTATTCCTCTTGTCCAGATGGGATAGGGCAGTGGGTAGTGTGCAGTGCTCAGTGGGAAGTGGGCAGTGGGCAGTGTGCAGTGGGCAGTGTGCAGTGGGCAGTGTGGAGGGGATTGCGTTATCTGTGGATCTGTTGGGAGGCAGTATGCAAATTTCAGTGATTCCTTCTATAACCAGACCATTCATGTTACTACACTATAGACCTTCTATATCCACCTTCTATAACCAGACCATTCATGTTACTACACTATAGACCTTCTATAACCACCTTCTATAACCACCTTCTATAACCAGACAATTCATGATACTACACTATAGACCTTCTATATCCACCTTCTATATCCACCTTCTATAACCACCTTCTATAACCACCTTCTATAACCACCTTCTATAACCAGACAATTCATGTTACTACACTATAGACCTTCTATATCCACCTTCTATAACCAGACAATTCATGATACTACACTATAGACCTTCTATATCCACCTTCTATAACCACCTTCTATAACCACCTTCTATAACCAGACAATTCATGTTACTACACTATAGACCTTCTATAACCTCCTTCTATAACCACCTTCTATAACCAGACCATTCATGTTACTACACTATAGACCTTCTATATCCAGACCATTCATGATACTACACTATAGACCTTCTATATCCAGACCATTCATGTTTACACACTGTGTAGTACACAGTAAAATGGCATACAGGAAGCATATGGCTAGACTTGTCTATAACCCTGTCTTGTCTATAGCCCTGTTCTGTCCTATAGCCCTGCCTTGTCTATAGCCCTGTTCTGTCCTATAGCCCTGTTCTGTCCTATAGCCCTGCCTTGTCTATAGCCCTGTTCTGTCCTATAGCCCTGTTCTGCCCTATAGCCCTGTTCTGTCCTATAGCCCTGTTCTGTCTATAGCCCTGTTCTGTCTATAGCCCTGTTCTGTCCTATAGCCCTGCCTTGTCTATAGCCCTGTTCTGTCCTATAGCCCTGTTCTGTCCTATAGCCCTGCCTTGTCTATAGCCCTGTTCTGTCCTATAGCCCTGTTCTGTCCTATAGCCCTGTCTTGTCTATAGCCCTGTTCTGCCCTATAGCCCTGTTCTGTCCTATAGCCCTGCCTTGTCTATAGCCCTGTTCTGTCCTATAGCCCTGTTCTGTCCTATAGCCCTGTTCTGTCCTATAGCCCTGTTCTGTCCTATAGCCCTGTTCTGTCCTATAGCCCTGTTCTGTCTATAGCCCTGTTCTGTCCTATAGCCCTGTTCTGTCCTATAGCCCTGTTCTGTCCTATAGCCCTGTTCTGTCATATAGCCCTGTTCTGTCCTATAGCCCTGCCTTGTCTATAGCCCTGTTCTGTCCTATAGCCCTGTTCTGTCCTATAGCCCTGTTCTGTCCTATAGCCCTGCCTTGTCTATAGCCCTGTTCTGTCCTATAGCCCTGTTCTGTCCTATAGCCCTGTTCTGTCTATAGCCCTGTTCTGTCCTATAGCCCTGTTCTGTCTATAGCCCTGTTCTGTCCTATAGCCCTGTTCTGTCCTATAGCCCTGTTCTGTCCTATAGCCCTGTTCTGTCCTATAGCCCTGTTCTGTCCTATAGCCCTGTTCTGTCTATAGCCCTGTTCTGTCCTATAGCCCTGCCTTGTCTATAGCCCTGTTCTGTCCTATAGCCCTGTTCTGTCTATAGCCCTGTTCTGTCCTATAGCCCTGCCTTGTCTATAGCCCTGTTCTGTCCTATAGCCCTGTTCTGTCCTATAGCCCTGTTCTGTCCTATAGCCCTGTTCTGTCTATAGCCCTGTTCTGTCTATAGCCCTGTTCTGTCCTATAGCCCTGTTCTGTCCTATAGCCCTGTTCTGTCCTATAGCCCTGTTCTGTCTATAGCCCTGCCTTGTCTATAGCCCTGTTCTGTCCTATAGCCCTGTTCTGTCCTATAGCCCTGTTCTGTCTATAGCCCTGCCTTGTCTATAGCCCTGTTCTGTCCTATAGCCCTGTTCTGTCCTATAGCCCTGTTCTGTCCTATAGCCCTGTTCTGTCCTATAGCCCTGTTCTGTCCTATAGCCCTGTTCTGTCTATAGCCCTGTTCTGTCCTATAGCCCTGTTCTGTCCTATAGCCCTGTTCTGTCCTATAGCCCTGCCTTGTCTATAGCCCTGTTCTGTCCTATAGCCCTGTTCTGTCCTATAGCCCTGTTCTGTCCTATAGCCCTGTTCTGTCCTATAGCCCTGTTCTGTCCTATAGCCCTGTTCTGTCTATAGCCCTGTTCTGTCTATAGCCCTGTTCTGTCCTATAGCCCTGTTCTGTCCTATAGCCCTGTTCTGTCCTATAGCCCTGTTCTGTCCTATAGCCCTGTTCTGTCCTATAGCCCTGTTCTGTCCTATAGCCCTGTTCTGTCCTATAGCCCTGTTCTGTCCTATAGCCCTGCCTTGTCTATAGCCCTGTTCTGTCCTATAGCCCTGTTCTGTCCTATAGCCCTGTTCTGTCCTATAGCCCTGTTCTGTCCTATAGCCCTGCCTTGTCTATAGCCCTGCCTTGTCTATAACCCTGTCTTGTCTATAGCCCTGTCTTGTCTATAGCCCTGCCTTGTCTATAGCCCTGTTCTGTCCTATAGCCCTGTTCTGTCCTATAGCCCTGCCTTGTCTATAGCCCTGTTCTGTCCTATAGCCCTGCCTTGTCTATAGCCCTGTTCTGTCCTATAGCCCTGTCTTGTCTATAGCCCTGTTCTGTCCTATAGCCCTGTTCTGTCCTATAGCCCTGTTCTGTCCTATAGCCCTGTTCTGTCTATAGCCCTGTTCTGTCCTATAGCCCTGTTCTGTCCTATAGCCCTGTTCTGTCCTATAGCCCTGTCTTGTCTATAGCCCTGTTCTGTCCTATAGCCCTGTTCTGTCCTATAGCCCTGTTCTGTCCTATAGCCCTGTCTTGTCTATAGCCCTGTTCTGTCCTATAGCCCTGCCTTGTCTATAGCCCTGTTCTGTCCTATAGCCCTGTTCTGTCCTATAGCCCTGTTCTGTCCTATAGCCCTGTCTTGTCTATAGCCCTGTTCTGTCCTATAGCCCTGTTCTGTCCTATAGCCCTGTTCTGTCCTATAGCACTGCCTTGTCTATAGCCCTGTTCTGTCCTATAGCCCTGTTCTGTCCTATAGCCCTGCCTTGTCTATAGCCCTGTTCTGTCTATAGCCCTGTTCTGTCTATAGCCCTGTTCTGTCCTATAGCCCTGTTCTGTCCTATAGCCCTGTTCTGTCCTATAGCCCTGTTCTGTCCTATAGCCCTGCCGTGTCTATAGCCCTGTTCTGTCCTATAGCCATGTTCTGTCTATAGCCCTGTTCTGTCCTATAGCCCTGTTCTGTCCTATAGCCCTGCCTTGTCTATAGCCCTGTTCTGTCCTATAGCCCTGTTCTGTCTATAGCCCTGTTCTGTCCTATAGCCCTGTTCTGTCTATAGCCCTGTTCTGTCCTATAGCCCTGTTCTGTCCTATAGCCCTGTTCTGTCCTATAGCCCTGTTCTGTCCTATAGCCCTGTTCTGTCCTATAGCCCTGCCTTGTCTATAGCCCTGTTCTGTCCTATAGCCCTGTTCTGTCCTATAGCCCTGCCTTGTCTATAGCCCTGTTCTGTCTATAGCCCTGTTCTGTCTATAGCCCTGTTCTGTCCTATAGCCCTGTTCTGTCCTATAGCCCTGTTCTGTCCTATAGCCCTGTTCTGTCCTATAGCCCTGCCTTGTCTATAGCCCTGTTCTGTCCTATAGCCCTGTTCTGTCCTATAGCCCTGTTCTGTCCTATAGCCCTGCCTTGTCTATAGCCCTGTTCTGTCCTATAGCCCTGCCTTGTCTATAGCCCTGTTCTGTCCTATAGCCCTGTTCTGTCCTATAGCCCTGTCTTGTCTATAGCCCTGTTCTGTCCTATAGCCCTGTTCTGTCCTATAGCCCTGCCTTGTCTATAGCCCTGTTCTGTCTATAGCCCTGTTCTGTCTATAGCCCTGTTCTGTCCTATAGCCCTGTTCTGTCCTATAGCCCTGTTCTGTCCTATAGCCCTGTTCTGTCCTATAGCCCTGTTCTGTCCTATAGCCCTGCCTTGTCTATAGCCCTGTTCTGTCCTATAGCCCTGTTCTGTCTATAGCCATGTCTTGTCTATAGCCCTGTTCTGTCCTATAGCCCTGTTCTGTCTATAGCCCTGTTCTGTCCTATAGCCCTGCCTTGTCTATAGCCCTGTTCTGTCCTATAGCCCTGTTCTGTCCTATAGCCCTGTTCTGTCCTATAGCCCTGTTCTGTCCTATAGCCCTGCCTTGTCTATAGCCCTGCCTTGTCTATAACCCTGTCTTGTCTATAGCCCTGTCTTGTCTATAGCCCTGCCTTGTCTATAGCCCTGTTCTGTCCTATAGCCCTGTTCTGTCCTATAGCCCTGCCTTGTCTATAGCCCTGTTCTGTCCTATAGCCCTGCCTTGTCTATAGCCCTGTTCTGTCCTATAGCCCTGTCTTGTCTATAGCCCTGTTCTGTCCTATAGCCCTGTTCTGTCCTATAGCCCTGTTCTGTCCTATAGCCCTGTTCTGTCTATAGCCCTGTTCTGTCCTATAGCCCTGTTCTGTCCTATAGCCCTGTTCTGTCCTATAGCCCTGTCTTGTCTATAGCCCTGTTCTGTCCTATAGCCCTGTTCTGTCCTATAGCCCTGTTCTGTCCTATATCCCTGTCTTGTCTATAGCCCTGTTCTGTCCTATAGCCCTGCCTTGTCTATAGCCCTGTTCTGTCCTATAGCCCTGTTCTGTCCTATAGCCCTGCCTTGTCTATAGCCCTGTTCTGTCTATAGCCCTGTTCTGTCTATAGCCCTGTTCTGTCCTATAGCCCTGTTCTGTCCTATAGCCCTGTTCTGTCCTATAGCCCTGTTCTGTCCTATAGCCCTGCCTTGTCTATAGCCCTGTTCTGTCCTATAGCCCTGTTCTGTCCTATAGCCCTGCCTTGTCTATAGCCCTGTTCTGTCTATAGCCCTGTTCTGTCTATAGCCCTGTTCTGTCCTATAGCCCTGTTCTGTCCTATAGCCCTGTTCTGTCCTATAGCCCTGTTCTGTCCTATAGCCATGTTCTGTCTATAGCCCTGTTCTGTCCTATAGCCCTGTTCTGTCCTATAGCCCTGCCTTGTCTATAGCCCTGTTCTGTCCTATAGCCCTGTTCTGTCTATAGCCCTGTTCTGTCCTATAGCCCTGTTCTGTCTATAGCCCTGTTCTGTCCTATAGCCCTGTTCTGTCCTATAGCCCTGTTCTGTCCTATAGCCCTGTTCTGTCCTATAGCCCTGTTCTGTCCTATAGCCCTGCCTTGTCTATAGCCCTGTTCTTTCCTATAGCCCTGTTCTGTCCTATAGCCCTGCCTTGTCTATAGCCCTGTTCTGTCTATAGCCCTGTTCTGTCTATAGCCCTGTTCTGTCCTATAGCCCTGTTCTGTCCTATAGCCCTGTTCTGTCCTATAGCCCTGTTCTGTCCTATAGCCCTGTTCTGTCCTATAGCCCTGCCTTGTCTATAGCCCTGTTCTGTCCTATAGCCCTGTTCTGTCCTATAGCCCTGTTCTGTCCTATAGCCCTGCCTTGTCTATAGCCCTGTTCTGTCCTATAGCCCTGCCTTGTCTATAGCCCTGTTCTGTCCTATAGCCCTGTTCTGTCCTATAGCCCTGTCTTGTCTATAGCCCTGTTCTGTCCTATAGCCCTGTTCTGTCCTATAGCCCTGCCTTGTCTATAGCCCTGTTCTGTCTATAGCCCTGTTCTGTCTATAGCCCTGTTCTGTCCTATAGCCCTGTTCTGTCCTATAGCCCTGTTCTGTCCTATAGCCCTGTTCTGTCCTATAGCCCTGTTCTGTCCTATAGCCCTGTTCTGTCCTATAGCCCTGCCTTGTCTATAGCCCTGTTCTGTCCTATAGCCCTGCCTTGTCTATAGCCCTGCCTTGTCTATAGCCCTGTTCTGTCCTATAGCCCTGTTCTGTCTATAGCCATGTCTTGTCTATAGCCCTGTTCTGTCCTATAGCCCTGTTCTGTCTATAGCCCTGTTCTGTCCTATAGCCCTGTTCTGTCCTATAGCCCTGTTCTGTCCTATAGCCCTGTTCTGTCCTATAGCCCTGTTCTGTCCTATAGCCCTGCCTTGTCTATAGCCCTGCCTTGTCTATAGCCCTGTCTTGTCTATAGCCCTGCCTTGTCTATAGCCCTGCCTTGTCTATAGCCCTGCCTTGTCTATAGCCCTGCCTTGTCTATAGCCCTGTCTTGTCTATAGCCCTGTCTTGTCTATAGCCCTGTCTTGTCTATAGCCCTGCCTTGTCTATAGCCCTGCCTTGTCTATAGCCCTGTTCTGTCCTATAGCCCTGTCTTGTCTATAGCCCTGCCTTGTCTATAGCCCTGCCTTGTCTTATATCCCTGTTCTGTCCTATAGCCCTGCCTTGTCTCTAGCAGCCTGTCGTGTCTCTAGCCTACAGCAGCCTGTCTTGTCTCTAGCCTATAGCAGCCTGTCGTGTCTCTAGCCTATAGCAGCCTGTCTTGTCTCTAGCCTATAGCAGCCTGTCTTGTCTCTAGCCTATAGCAGCCTGTCTTGTCTCTAGCCTACAGCAGCCTGTCTTGTCTCTAGCCTACAGCAGCCTGTCTTGTCTCTAGCCTATAGCAGCCTGTCTTGTCTCTAGCCTATAGCAGCCTGTCTTGTCTCTAGCCTATAGCAGCCTGTCTTGTCTCTAGCCTATAGCAGCCTGTCGTGTCTCTAGCCTATAGCAGCCTGTCGTGTCTCTAGCCTATAGCAGCCTGTCTTGTCTCTAGCCTATAGCAGCCTGTCTTGTCTCTAGCCTATAGCAGCCTGTCGTGTCTCTAGCCTATAGCAGCCTGTCTTGTCTCTAGCCTACAGCAGCCTGTCTTGTCTCTAGCCTACAGCAGCCTGTCTTGTCTCCAGCCTATAGCAGCCTGTCTTGTCTCCAGCCTATAGCAGCCTGCCTGTTGGACGTGCTTGGAATTCACACCCAAATGAGGGGCCATCTGCGTCATGAGGTCATAGTATGGAATGTATGGCATGCCCGCTCCACTGAAAATAAATGTATTGTGTGGAGAGAGAGAGAGAGGGAGAGAGAGAGACAGAGACACAGAGAGAGAGAGATAGAGAGAGAGCGAGAGCGAGAGAGAGAGAGAGAGAGAGAGAGAGAGAGAGAGAGAGAGAGAGAGAGAGAGAGAGAGAGAGAGAGAGAGAGAGAGAGAGAGAGAGAGAGAGAGAGGAACAGAGACAGAGACAGAGACAGAGACAGAGACAGAGAAACAGAGAGAGAGAGAGACAGAGAGAGAGAGAGAGAGAGAGAGAGAGAGAGCGAGAGAGAGCGAGAGAGAGCGAGAGAGAGAGCGAGAGAGAGAGAGAGAGAGAGAGAGAGAGAGAGAGAGAGAGAGAGAGAGAGAGAGAGAGAGAGATTGAGATTGAGATTGAGGACGCTGGTACATAACAGAAGAGGTCTGTAGGAGCTAGCTGTGGTCAACATCAGGCAACATGCTTCAACAGATCTCTGTAGCTGTGGTCAACATCAGACAACATGCTTCAACAGATCTCTGTAGCTGTGGTCAGCATCAGGCAACATGATTCAACAGATCTCTGTAGCTGTGGTCAACATCAGGCAACATGCTTCAACAGATCTCTGTAGCTGTGGTCAACATCAGGCAACATGCTTCAACAGATCTCTGTAGCTGTGGTCAGCATCAGGCAACATGCTTCAACAGATCTCTGTAGCTGTGGTCAACATCAGGCAACATGCTTCAACAGATCTCTGTAGCTGTGGTCAGCATCAGACAACATGCTTCAACAGATCCCTGTAGCTGTGGTCAGCATCAGGCAACATGCTTTAACTTTTAGTTGGTACTCATCCCGGATCCGGGAGCACCCCCCACAGTAAAAAAGCTGACTAGCATAGCCTAGCATAGCGTCACAAGTAAATACAAGCATCTAAATATCATTAAATCACAAGTCCAAGACACCAGATGAAAGATACAGATCTTGTGAATCCAGCCATCATTTCTGATTTTTAAAATGTTTTACAGGGAAGACACAATATGTAAATCTATTAGCTAACCACGATAGCAAAAGACACAACTTTTTTTTCTCCACCATTTTTTTCCTGCATGGGCAGCTATCACAATTTCGACTAAATAAAGATATATATAGCCACTAACCAAGAAACAACTTCTTAAGATGACAGTCTGATAACATATTTATGGTATAGGATAAGTTTTTTTAGAAAAATGTGCATTTTTCAGGTATAAATCACATTTCTACATTGCAGCTGCAATCTGAAATAGCGTTGGAAGCAGCCGGAATAATTACAGAGACCGACGTCAATTACCAAAATACTCATCCTAAAACATTTCTGAAAAATGCACAGCATACAGCAATCGAAAGACACAGATCTTGTGAATCCAGACAATGTTTCAGATTTTCTAAGTGTTTTACAGGGAAGACACAATATGTAAATCTATTAGCTAACCACGATAGCAAAAGACACCACTTTCTTTCTCCACCATTTTTTTCCTGCATCAGTAGCTATCACTAATTCGACTAAATAAAGATATATATAGCCACTAACCAAGAAACAACTTCATAAGATGATAGTCTGATAACATATTCATGGTATAGGATAGTTTTTTTTTTAGAAAAATGTGCATATTTCAGGTATAAATCACATTTCTACATTGCAGCTGCAATCTGAAATAGCGTTGGAAGCAGCCGGAATAATTACAGAGACCGACGTCAATTACCAAAATACTCATCCTAAAACATTTCTGAAAAATACACAGCATACAGCAATCGAAAGACACAGATCTTGTGAATCCAGACAATGTTTCAGATTTTCTAAGTGTTTTACAGCGAAAACACAATATATCGTTATATTAGCATACCACATGAGCTAACATCACCCAGCATTGAATCAAGCCAAAAGGGTCGATAACGTTATTGCCACCAAAATATATTAATTTTTTCACTAACCTTCTCAGAATTCTTCAGATGACAGTCATGTAACATCATATTACACAATGCATATAGAGTTTGTTCGAAAATGTGCATATTTAGCATCAAAAATCTTGGTTATGCTATGTAATCTGTCAAAACATGGCATGCATTCGGGCCGGCGCCATCTTGGAAAGGCACCTATGATTACGATTATTTATCGATTAGATTGACTAAAAAAATACAGGTTGGACAGCTAATGAAAGATGCATTGGTTATTAATGCAACCGCTGATTTAGATTTTTAAAATTAACGTTACAAGACATACATTGTGAGTTACAGCCAGACTAGTGCCGCAAAAAATGGCCGACAACTGCGTTTAAATTTTTCCACATAAATACGGAATAAAATCATAAATAACTCTTACTTTTGGACGAGCTTCCATCAGTATCTTGGGCAATGTGTCCTTTGTCCAAAAGTATCGTTGCTTTGTTGTAAAACGACCTCCTCAACTTCAGAACTAGCAGCTAACGATAGCTACACGGCACACACATGCCCAAATCGTCAAACGCAATACTAAGGAAATTCAGAAAAATAGCAATATACTCGCATAAACTGATATAAATCGGTTTCAAATAACTTCGTTATGATGTTTCTAACACCTATATCGAACTAAATCACAGACGGATAGATCTTTGATCAATAACGAGAGCTTTTGAGCATGCGATTCTGATGTCCTCCCTTGCGTCCTGGCGAGCGTCAAAAGGAAGGGTCATCTCACTCCACTCCCTTTTATAAACTCTGACAAACACGTAGAGACACCATTCCACTTCTCATTGGTTACTGACATCCAGGGGAAGGTGGGTGCAATTCATGTCAAGCCATAGGGCACACACAGAGTTTTCAACTGATCCGAGATCAGAGACTATTTTTCAGAGCTTCGCATGTCCTGTCATGAGTTTCGCTGTAGAAAGAGTTCTGGTTCACCCACAGACATAATTCAAACGGTTTTAGAAACTAGAGATTGTTTTCTATCCAATAGTAATAATAATATGCATATTGTACGAGCAAGAATTGAGTATGAGGCAGTTTAATTTGGAGACGATAAATGCTAACGTTGAAACAGCACCCCCTATATTGAGAAAAGGTTTTAACAGATCCCTGTAGCTGTGGTCAACATCAGGCAACATGCTTCAACAGATCTCTGTAGCTGTGGTCAACATCAGACAACATGCTTCAACAGATCTCTGTAGCTGTGGTCAGCATCAGGCAACATGCTTCAACAGATCCCTGTAGCTGTGGTCAGCATCAGGCAACATGCTTCAACAGATCCCTGTAGCTGTGGTCAGCATCAGGCAACATGCTTCAACAGATCCCTGTAGCTGTGGTCAGCATCAGGCAACATGCTTCAACAGATCCCTGTAGCTGTGGTCAACATCAGGCAACATGCTTCAACAGATCCCTGTAGCTGTGGTCAGCATCAGGCAACATGCTTCAACAGATCCCTGTAGCTGTGGTCAGCATCAGGCAACATGCTTCAACAGATCTCTGTAGCTGTGGTCAACATCAGGCAACATGCTTCATTATAGATTATTAAAGTGCAGTGTTTTAATGTATAGATTATTAAAGGGCAGTGTTTTAATGTATAGATTATTAAAGGGCAGTGTTTTAATGTATAGATTATTAAAGGGCAGTGTTTTAATGTATAGATTATTAAAGGGCAGTGTTTTAATGTATAGATTATTAAAGGGCAGTGTTTTAATGTATAGATTATTAAAGTGCAGTGTTTTAATGTATAGATTATTAAAGTGCAGTGTTTTAATGTATAGATTATTAAAGTGCAGTGTTTTAATGTATAGATTATTAAAGTGCAGTGTTTTAATGTATAGATTATTAAAGGGCAGTGTTTTAATGTATAGATTATTAAAGGGCAGTGTTTTAATGTATAGATTATTAAAGGGCAGTGTTTTAATGTATAGATTATTAAAGGGCAGTGTTCTAATGTATATATTATTAAAGTGCAGTGTTTTAATGTATAGATTATTAAAGTACAGTGTTTTCCTAAACATTTAAGGCACCAGAGGCTGAAACAACATTATTGCATCTATTTATGAATTTGGAGATTTGTTGGTATTTTTATTATTTAATTGTATTATTATTTATTATTTATTATTTAATTTTATATATATTTTATATATAAGTAAATATATGCTGAATATATGCTGACCACAGCTACAGAGAAGTAAATATATATGTAAGTATATATATATGTGTAAGAATATATATATATGTCAGTATATATATATATGTAAGTATATATATATATGTAAGTATATATATATATATATATATATATATATATATATATATATATATATGTAAGCATATGTATATATATATATGTAAGTATATATATATGTCAGTATTATATATGTAAGTACTTACATATATATATATATATACTGACATATATATATATACAGTGGGGAGAACAAGTATTTGATACACTGCCGATTTTGCCGATTTTCCTACTTACAAAGCATGTAGAGGTCTGTAATTTTTATCATAGGTACACTTCAACTGTGAGAGACGGAATCTAAAACAAAAATCCCGAAAATCACATTGTATGATTTTTAAGTAATTAATTAGCATTTTATTGCATGACATAAGTATTTGATACATCAGAAAAGCAGAACTTAATATTTGGTACAGAATCCTTTGTTTGCAATTACAGAGATCATACGTTTCCTGTAGTTCTTGACCAGGTTTGCACACACTGCAGCAGGGATTTTGGCCCACTCCTCCATACAGACCTTCTCCAGATCCTTCAGGTTTCGGGGCTGTCGCTGGGCAATACGGACTTTCAGCTCCCTCCAAAGATTTTCTATTGGGTTCAGGTCTGGAGACTGGCTAGGCCACTCCAGGACCTTGAGATACTTCTTACGGAGCCACTCCTTAGTTGCCCTGGCTATGTGTTTCGGGTCGTTGTCATGCTGGAAGACCCAGCCACGACCCATCATCAATGCTCTTACTGAGGGAAGGAGGTTGTTGGCTAAGATCTCGCAATACATGGCCCCATCCATCCTCCCCTCAATACGGTGCAGTCGTCCTGTCCCCTTTGCAGAAAAGCATCCCCAAAGAATGATGTTTCCACCTCCATGCTTCACGGTTGGGATGGTGTTCTTGGGGTTGTACTCATCCTTCTTCTTCCTCCAAACACGGCGAGTGGAGTTTAGACCAAAAAGCTCTATTTTTGAATCATCAGACCACATGACCTTCTCCCATTCCTCCTCTGGATCATCCAGATGGTCATTGGCAAACTTCAGACGGGCCTGGACATGCGCCTGCTTGAGCAGGGGGACCTTGTGTGCGCTGCAGGATTTTAATCCATGACGGCGTAGTGTGTTACTAATGGTTTTCTTTGAGACTGTGGTCCCAGCTCTCTTCAGGTCATTGACCAGGTCCTGCCGTGTAGTTCTGGGCTGATCCCTCACCTTCCTCATGATCATTGATGCCCCACGAGGTGAGATCTTGCATGGAGCCCCAGACCGAGGGTGATTGACCATCATCTTGAACTTCTTCTATTTTCTTCTATTTTCTAATAATTGCACCAACAGTTGTTGCCTTCTCACCAAGCTGCTTGCCTATTGTCCTGTAGCCCATCCCAGCCTTGTGCAGGTCTACAATTTTATCCCTGATGTCCTTACACAGCTCTCTGGTCTTGGCCATTGTGGAGAGGTTGGAGTCTGTTTGATTGAGTGTGTGGACAGGTGTCTTTTATACAGGTAACGAGTTCAAACAGGTGCAGTTAATACAGGTAATGAGTGGAGAACAGGAGGGCTTCTTAAAGAAAAACTAACAGGTCTGTGAGAGCCGGAATTCTTACTGGTTGGTAGGTGATCAAATACTTATGTCATGCAATAAAATGCAAATGAATTACTTAAAAATCATACAATGTGATTTTCTGGATTTTTGTTTTAGATTCCGTCTCTCACAGTTGAAGTGTACCTATGATAAAAATTACAGACCTCTACATGCTTTGTAAGTAGGAAAACCTGCAAAATCGGCAGTGTATCAAATACTTGTTCTCCCCACTGTATATATATACTTATATATATATATATATATATACTGACATATATATATATTCTTATATATTATATATATATATTATTATATATTCTATATATATTTATCAAAAGGAAGAATGTTTTTTGCTATATCTAAGAGATATAAGAAACCTCTTAGTGAATACATGTATTTTTTCAGTGGAATGACCCCTATACCTAAAAACGTGGAAAGGCCCTATTCACTTCCATTCATTTTCCGGCCCAGTGCCGGGTTATCTTCAGACGATTCCGCTGTCACTCATCTTTCCATAGAGGGGTCATTAATGTTTAGCCCAAAACCGCTCGAATGCTACAGATGTTTTTGTGACAAGACCGATTTTCGGATGTCTCCTGGTCTGACAAACACCGCTGTAGCTCGGTCACCTTCCATCGTAGATGTCTCCTGGTCTGATAAACACCGCTGTAGCTCGGTCACCTTCCATCGTAGATGTCTCCTGGTCTGACAAACACCGCTGTAGCTCGGTCACCTTCCATCGTAGATGTCTCCTGGTCTGACAAACACCGCTGTAGCTCAGTCACCTTCCATCGTAGATGTCTCCTGGTCTGACAAACACCGCTGTAGCTCAGCCACCTTCCATCGTAGATGTCTCCTGGTCTAACAAACACCGCTGTAGCTCGGTCACCTTCCATCGTAGATGTCTCCTGGTCTAACAAACACCGCTGTAGCTCGGTCACCTTCCATCGTAGATGTCTCCTGGTCTGACAAACACCGCTGTAGCTCGGTCACCTTCCATCGTAGATGTCTCCTGGTCTAACAAACACCGCTGTAGCTCGGTCACCTTCCATCGTAGATGTCTCCTGGTCTGACAAACACCGCTGTAGCTCAGCCACCTTCCATCGTAGATGTCTCCTGGTCTAACAAACACCGCTGTAGCTCGGTCACCTTCCATCGTAGATGTCTCCTGGTCTAACAAACACCGCTGTAGCTCGGTCACCTTCCATCGTAGATGTCTCCTGGTCTGACAAACACCGCTGTAGCTCAGCCACCTTCCATCGTAGATGTCTCCTGGTCTAACAAACACCGCTGTAGCTCAGCCACCTTCCATCGTAGATGTCTCCTGGTCTAACAAACACCGCTGTAGCTCAGTCACCTTCCATCGTAGATGTCTCCTGGTCTAACAAACACCGCTGTAGCTCAGCCACCTTCCATCGTAGATGTCTCCTGGTCTAACAAACACCACTGTAGCTCAGCCACCTTCCATCGTAGATGTCTCCTGGTCTAACAAACACCACTGTAGCTCAGCCACCTTCCATCGTAGATGTCTCCTGGTCTGACAAACACCACTGTAGCTCAGCCACCTTCCATCGTAGATGTCTCCTGGTCTAACAAACACCGCTGTAGCTCAGCCACCTTCCATCGTAGATGTCTCCTGGTCTGACAAACACGGCTGTAGCTCAGCCACCTTCCATCGTAGATGTCTCCTGGTCTAACAAACACCGCTGTAGCTCAGCCACCTTCCATCGTAGATGTCTCCTGGTCTGACAAACACCGCTGTAGCTCAGCCACCTTCCATCGTAGATGTCTCCTGGTCTAACAAACACCGCTGTAGCTCAGCCACCTTCCATCGTAGATGTCTCCTGGTCTAACAAACACCGCTGTAGCTCAGCCACCTTCCATCGTAGATGTCTCCTGGTCTAACAAACACCGCTGTAGCTCAGTCACCTTCCATCGTAGATGTCTCCTGGTCTGACAAACACCGCTGTAGCTCAGCCACCTTCCATCGTAGATGTCTCCTGGTCTAACAAACACCGCTGTAGCTCAGCCACCTTCCATCGTAGATGTCTCCTGGTCTGACAAACACCACTGTAGCTCAGCCACCTTCCATCGTAGATGTCTCCTGGTCTGACAAACACCACTGTAGCTCAGTCACCTTCCATCGTAGATGTCTCCTGGTCTAACAAACACCGCTGTAGCTCAGTCACCTTCCATCGTAGATGTCTCCTGGTCTAACAAACACCGCTGTAGCTCAGCCACCTTCCATCGTAGATGTCTCCTGGTCTAACAAACACCACTGTAGCTCAGCCACCTTCCATCGTAGATGTCTCCTGGTCTGACAAACACGGCTGTAGCTCAGTCACCTTCCATCGTAGATGTCTCCTGGTCTGACAAACACGGCTGTAGCTCAGCCACCTTCCATCGTAGATGTCTCCTGGTCTAACAAACACCGCTGTAGCTCAGTCACCTTCCATCGTAGATGTCTCCTGGTCTAACAAACACTACTGTAGCTCAGTCACCTTCCATCGTAGATGTCTCCTGGTCTGACAGACACGGCTGTAGCTCAGCCACCTTCCATCGTAGATGTCTCCTGGTCTAACAAACACCGCTGTAGCTCAGTCACCTTCCATCGTAGATGTCTCCTGGTCTGACAAACACCGCTGTAGCTCAGTCACCTTCCATCGTAGATGTCTCCTGGTCTGACAAACACCGCTGTAGGCCGGCCACCTTCCACCGTAGATGTCTTCTGTTCTAACAAACACCACTGTATATATATATTTTTTTACTATTATGCCCAGCTCATGGGGCCCCTTGATGATATGAGGCCAGAGGAAATGGTCTCTTCTGCCTATTGGTAAATCCACAGTGAGCACAGCGCCACAAGGCTCCAGCCCTGAGAGTTAGGGAGGAGACGCCAGAGTAGTGAGCACAGCGCCACAAGGCTCCAGCCCTGAGAGTTAGGGAGGAGACGCCAGAGTAGTGAGCACAGCGCCACAAGGCTCCAGCCCTGAGAGTTAGGGAGGAGACGCCAGAGTAGTGAGCACAGCGCCACAAGGCTCCAGCCCTGAGAGTTAGGGAGGAGACGCCAGAGTAGTGAGCACAGCTCCACAAGGCTCCAGCCCTGAGAGTTAGGGAGGAGACGCCAGAGTAGTGAGCACAGCTCCACAAGGCTCCAGCCCTGAGAGTTAGGGAGGAGACGCCAGAGTAGTGAGCACAGCGCCACAAGGCTCCAGCCCTGAGAGTTAGGGAGGAGACGCCAGAGTAGTGAGCACAGCGCCACATGGCTCCAGCCCTGAGAGTTAGGGAGGAGACGCCAGAGTAGTGAGCACAGCTCCACAAGGCTCCAGCCCTGAGAGTTAGGGAGGAGACGCCAGAGTAGTGAGCACAGCTCCACAAGGCTCCAGCCCTGAGAGTTAGGGAGGAGACGCCAGAGTAGTGAGCACAGCTCCACAAGGCTCCAGCCCTGAGAGTTAGGGAGGAGACGCCAGAGTAGTGAGCACAGCTCCACAAGGCTCCAGCCCTGAGAGTTAGGGAGGAGACGCCAGAGTAGTGAGCACAGCTCCACAAGGCTCCAGCCCTGAGAGTTAGGGAGGAGACGCCAGAGTAGTGAGCACAGCTCCACAAGGCTCCAGCCCTGAGAGTTAGGGAGGAGACGCCAGAGTAGTGAGCACAGCTCCACAAGGCTCCAGCCCTGAGAGTTAGGGAGGAGACGCCAGAGTAGTGAGCACAGCTCCACAAGGCTCCAGCCCTGAGAGTTAGGGAGGAGACGCCAGAGTAGTGAGCACAGCTCCACAAGGCTCCAGCCCTGAGAGTTAGGGAGGAGACGCCAGAGTAGTGAGCACAGCTCCACAAGGCTCCAGCCCTGAGAGTTAGGGAGGAGACGCCAGAGTAGTGAGCACAGCTCCACAAGGCTCCAGCCCTGAGAGTTAGGGAGGAGACGCCAGAGTAGTGAGCTCAGTGGCCCACTGCAGTTTGTCCCCTTGGCTTCACTGTTAACAGGAAGTAACACCAAAACTAGTCGCAACGGAGCTGCCACTAACGTGAAGGAAACCAAAACCTTTCACTTTTCTGAAGTATTAATAAAACACATCTTCCCGAGATGTTTTGAAACATTACATGGTGTGCTGTAGCACCACTTATTAATCAAGTGTTGTCCAACAACTTGCCAGGGACTAGGGAGCGTTAACCGGTGTCACGTCCTGACCAGAGTTCTTATGTATTTTGCTTGTTTAGTGTTGGTCAGGACGTGAGCTGGGTGGGAATTCTATGTTGTGTGTCTAGTTTGTCTGTTTCTGTGTCCAGCCTAATATGGTTCTCAATCAGAGGCAGCTGTCAATCGTTGTCCCTGATTGAGAATCATATATAGGAGGCTTGTTTTGTGTTGGGATTTTGTGGGTGATTGTTTCCTGTCTCTGTGTTTGTGTTCTGCACCAGATAGGTCTGTCTCGGTTTTCACATTTGTTATTTTGTATTTTGTATAGTGTTCACGTATTCGTCTCTTTGTTTATTAAATATGTTGAACACTAGCCGCGCTGCATTTTGGTCCTCTACTTCACCAATGGAAGAAAACCGTTACAACCGGAAAAGGTTGAAAACACTAATTTGGGTGTTTTGAGTTCTGTTTAGTGCAGAATTAGATACCGTTTTCTGGAGGATTTGAATGTTTCACATCGATTTATGCATCTGATCATTTGACAGTTTAACCCATTTTTTGTGAAGACATTGTTAAAGCACAGTGCTCAAACCACCACCAGCTGAAACAAGTTTATTATTATTATTATTTATATATATATAAAAAAAAACATTTTGTCCTGAATTTCAATCTTGTCTCATCGCTGCAACTCCCCAACGAGCTCGGGAGGCGAAGGTCGTGTCACTCGTCCTCCGAAACATGACCTGCCAAGCCGCGCGTCTTATTAACACCCACCCACCCGAAATCCAGCCGCATCAATTTGTCAGATGGAAATACTGTTCAACTGATGACAGAGGTCAGCCTGCGGGTTCCTGTCCCGCCACAAGGAGTCGCTGATGAGCCAAGTAAAGCCCCCACCGGCCAAACCCTCCCCTAACCCGGATGACGCTGGACCAATTGTGTGCCGCCCTATGGGACTCCCGATTACAGCCGGTTGTGATACAGTCCGGGATCAAACCCGGGTCTGTAGTGACGCCTCAAGTACTGCCTTAGACCGCTGCGCCACTCGGGAGGCCCTAGAAATAAGGTTGACAGGTTTTTACATGAAGCACAGCGCTCAAACCACCACCACCAGAAACACCCCAATATTCAGATTGAAGAACCACTTTGGGTGTTTCAGAGAAACTTCTATTCAGTTTTAAAACCCTTTCTGTGTATCAGAACACTTACAGTCAAACAACCTCCAAACAGCAGGTCTAAGGTTAGGTCAGTGGTGGATTGGCCATCTGGCAATTATGGCAAATGCCAGATATACTAGACAATTCTTTAGTTTGGTGGGCTGGTCGAAATTGTCACACCAAAAAAAATGTAAACATAAAAATAAAGCAATGAGAAAAGTGACATGAGCAGCGACCAATGGGCCTTTAAAAAATATTGTTGCACAATTTCGCTGGTAAACGAATCTATAATGAGCTTATGGCTGATTAGTAGGCAACGGACGGCCCAGTTTTCTGATAGGCTGAGTTGACGCAAACTCACATTCTGATTCGTAGCATGAGTAAACAGACCTGCTTCAACTCTGTCATCATCCCTTTCCGTGGAGGAGTAATCCCTTTCCGTGGAGGGGTACTCCCTTTCTGTGGAGGGGCACTCCCTTTCTGTGGAGGGGTACTCCCTTTCTGTGGAGGGGTAATCCCTTTCCGTGGAGGAGTAATCCCTTTCCGTGGAGGAGTAATCCCTTTCCGTGGAGGGGTACTCCCTTTCTGTGGAGGGGTACTCCCTTTCTGTGGAGGGGTAATCCCTTTCCGTGGAGGGGTAATCCCTTTCTGTGGAGGGGTAATCCCTTTCTGTGGAGGGGTAATCCCTTTCTGTGGAGGGGTAATCCCTTTCCGTGGAGGGGTAATCCCTTTCTGTGGAGGGGTAATCCCTTTCTGTGGAGGGGCACTCCCTTTCTGTGGAGGGGCACTCCCTTTCTGTGGAGGGGTAATCCCTTTCTGTGGAGGGGTAATCCCTTTCCGTGGAGGAGTAATCCCTTTCCGTGGAGGGGTACTCCCTTTCTGTGGAGGGGTACTCCCTTTCTGTGGAGGGGTAATCCCTTTCCGTGGAGGGGTAATCCCTTTCTGTGGAGGGGTAATCCCTTTCCGTGGAGGGGTAATCCCTTTCTGTGGAGGGGTACTCCCTTTCTGTGGAGGGGTAATCCCTTTCCGTGGAGGGGTAATCCCTTTCCGTGGAGGGGTAATCCCTTTCTGTGGAGGGGTACTCCCTTTCTGTGGAGGGGTAATCCCTTTCCGTGGAGGGGTAATCCCTTTCTGTGGAGGGGTAATCCCTTTCCGTGGAGGGGTACTCCCTTTCTGTGGAGGGGTACTCCCTTTCTGTGGAGGGGTAATCCCTTTCCGTGGAGGGGTAATCCCTTTCCGTGGAGGGGTAATCCCTTTCTGTGGAGGGGTACTCCCTTTCTGTGGAGGGGTAATCCCTTTCCGTGGAGGGGTAATCCCTTCCGTGGAGGGGTAATCCCTTTCTGTGGAGGGGTAATCTCTTTCTGTGGAGGGGTAATCCCTTTCCGTGGAGGGGTAATCCCTTTCTGTGGAGGGGTAATCCCTTTCCGTGGAGGGGTAATCCCTTTCTGTGGAGGGGTAATCCCTTTCTGTGGAGGGGTAATCCCTTTCCGTGGAGGGGTAATCCCTTTCCGTGGAGGGGTAATCCCTTTCCGTGGAGGGGTAATCCCTTTCCGTGGAGGGGTAATCCCTTACTGTGGAGGGGTACTCCCTTACTGTGGAGGGGTACTCCCGTACTGTGGAGGGGTAATCCCTTTCTGTGGAGGGGTACTCCCTTTCCGTGGAGGGGTAATCCCTTCCGTGGAGGGGTAATCCCTTTCCGTGGAGGGGTACTCCCGTTCTGTGGAGGGGTAATCCCTTTCCGTGGAGGGGTAATCCCTTACTGTGGAGGGGTACTCCCGTTCTGTGGAGGGGTAATCCCTTTCCGTGGAGGGGTACTCCCGTTCTGTGGAGGGGTAATCCCGTTCTGTGGAGGGGTAATCCCTTTCCGTGGAGGGGTAATCCCTTTCTGTGGAGGGGTAATCCCGTTCTGTGGAGGGGTAATCCCTTTCCGTGGAGGGGTAATCCTTTCCGTGGAGGGGTAATCCCTTACTGTGGAGGGGTAATCCCTTTCCGTGGAGGGGTAATCCCTTTCTGTGGAGGGGTAATCCCGTTCTGTGGAGGGGTAATCCCTTACTGTGGAGGGGTAATCCCTTTCTGTGGAGGGGTAATCCCTTTCCGTGGTATAATTAATATAAGTATTTGAAAATACTATAGCGAAATGTAATAGTTTAATATAGTTCCATCTATGCCATTGTATTTTATTAAAACATTTTGCTACACTGGTCACAGTAAAATTAAACAAATTAAACAACTGTAGTCTAATTGTCTGACAATGAAACAACATTTTTCTTGAATACCTCAATAGTCTGATTATTACACTTCTTAATTAATAAAGCACTATGAATTACTTAATAAGATGTATTATTCCTGATTTGTCTGACCAAATGATTGGCTGGTGCCTCCAAAAAACAAAGTTAGTGACGCCATAGGAAAATGAGTTGGCTACGCTCGCGGTGATGTGGGGCTGTTTGTGGATAAAATGCCAGGGCCGTATTCTTGTCCCAGTCCACCCCTGGGTTAGGTGAACATGCCAGGGCTGTATTCTTGTCCCAGTCCACCCCTGGGTTAGATGCACATGCCAGGGCTGTATTCTTGTCCCAGTCCACCCCTGGGTTAGATGCACATGCCAGGGCTGTATTCTTGTCCCAGTCCACCCCTGGGTTAGATGCACATGCCAGGGCAGTATTCTTGTCCCAGTCCACCCCTGGGTTAGATGCACATGCCAGGGCTGTATTCTTGTCCCAGTCCACCCCTGGGTTAGATGCACAGGCCAGGGCTGTATTCTTGTCCCAGTCCACCCCTGGGTTAGGTGAACATGCCAGGCCCGTATTCTTGTCCCAGTCCACCCCTGGGTTAGATGCACATGCCAGGGCTGTATTCTTGTCCCAGTCCACCCCTGGGTTAGATGCACATGCCAGGGCTGTATTCTTGTCCCAGTCCACCCCTGGGTTAGATGTACATGCCAGGGCTGTATTCTTGTCCCAGTCCACCCCTGGGTTAGATGCACATGCCAGGGCTGTATTCTTGTCCCAGTCCACCCCTGGGTTAGATGCACATGCCAGGGCTGTATTCTTGTCCCAGTCCACCCCTGGGTTAGATGCACATGCCAGGGCTGTATTCTTGTCCCAGTCCACCCCTGGGTTAGATGTACATGCCAGGGCTGTATTCTTGTCCCAGTCCACCCCTGGGTTAGATGCACATGCCAGGGCCGTATTCTTGTCCCAGTCCACCCCTGGGTTAGATGCACATGCCAGGGCTGTATTCTTGTACCAGTCCACCCCTGGGTTAGATGAACATGCCAGGGCCGTACTCTTGTCCCAGTCCACCCCTGGGTTAGGTACACATGCCAGGGCCGTACTCTTGTCCCAGTCCACCCCTGGGTTAGGTACACATGCCAGGGCCGTACTCTTGTCCCAGTCCACCCCTGGGTTAGGTACACATGCCAGGGCCGTACTCTTGTCCCAGTCCACCCCTGGGTTAGGTGCACATGCCAGGGCCGTACTCTTGTCCCAGTCCACCCCTGGGTTAGATGCACTGCTCTTCATGGTTTCGTTGCACAATCATGGTGTTTTGAGTTTTCAATATTTTTTTTTTACAGTGTTGGCTTTCCTTGTCAGTAAGTAAGCACAATGTATCCTGTTGGCTTGTTGGTCAATTAAATGCAAGAGTTGAATAGTGTTCTTGTTCTAAAAGTGTTATTTCTGTCTTTTTAAAAAATATATATTTTCAAATAGAAGATATAGTAGACTAGAGAGTAAAGTTAAAGTAAGAACGGGATGTTACGCCTTTAAGAGTTGAGAAACTTGAAACCTTGTTTGCGCAACAATCAGTGCAGCTCACAGCCGCCAATGAGTCTAGACTGGCACGTGATGGTAGGCAGCCAATGGCTCCATCGCTTTCCTCTGAGTCCCCCCCGTGTGTGTGTGTGTGTGTGTGTGTGTGTGTGTGTGTGTGTGTGTGTGTTAGAGAGCGAGGGAGAGAGAAAGAAGAAGAGAGAAACGGAGAAAGAAAGGGATCTCGGCAGTTCAGTTGGACTAGTTAGCTAGTAGTCAACCCGGAACGAGGAGCGAGGAGTACTCCGTTTGGGATTGATTATTTTTCTCGCTTCCAGGCTGGCATGGATATTTTTGGATTGTAAAAAAAAAGGAGTGCGACGGTCGGTTAATGTATTTCTTTGGGATTTAAAATCACTTGTTAAGGGTCTAATTCATGTTGTTCTCTCCGTGCCGGGTTAGAAGAGAGGAGATGTGAAGAGGTTGTTCGTTCCAAAGTCCGAAACTATTACGAGTGCGTAAAGCGTTTTAGGGCTCCCTCTCCCTCTTGCCGTTCGCTTTCTATATTGAATTCTACATTTACTTAGTTCCCGTGTAGCTATAGTCTACTCTCATGATATTATCATGTGTGTAAAACATTTGTTCATCCACTCAGAGGCGTAGGGAACATAACAACTCGGGTCAAGAATAGGCTTCAAGTAGCAGTTCTGCATATTATTGACTACATTCCCAGTATGAATGAATTTTGATTTCCCAAGGTCCCGATCTAATCTTGTTCTCCAGTCGGCTGTGCATAACCTGCACGGCGCTCCGCCAACATTAATGTCCTACAACTAAATTCCAAGTAGCTGGTAAACAGTCCCTTTGGTGACCCGAATCAAGAGTAACCTAGAGAGAGAGAAAACCACATCTAGATTTTTAAATTGTCGTATGTTCAGGACGAAACGCTCAGGTCTTGTGCGGCGACTCTGGAGAAACCGTTTGATTCTACATAGTGAGGGGGGAGATGGTGGACATAATGGTCCAAGTAACGAGGGCAGTCCAACCTGCCACAACCCGGAGAAAATTACCCAAACGGATCTCCGACCGATGACGGCTAGCAGGTCGACTGCAGGGGACTTTGGTGGATTATGTGCTTTCAACTCGGCCGAGAGTTGCAGCGGCTGGGTGGGGGTCAGTTCGGACCAACATGGGGATGCTATGTCGGTGACTGTGTGTGTCCAAGGGCCGGGGCAGGAGCAAGGCAGTCCTCGGGCAGTGCAGGACAGCGAATGCAGGAAAGTAACGTGTTGTTTATTTAAAGACCGGGACGACTGTGAAGTTGAACCCATTGCCCCAGGAAGGGAACCGTTACCAGACTCCTTCGTTTTGAGGAACCACGGCGGTGGAGCTCGGGATAACGGTTCTCCTGAGGCGAAGCTGCGCACGGTGCTGGAGCAAGAACTGAAAACCGCCACTTATTCTCTGTTGAAATGCCTAAAGGAGAAAGCACTGGATACTTTACTGGAGGCGGTGGAGTCCAGAGAAGGGATGTGGAGCGATTGTGTGATGGTATCCCAGACAGAGATGCATCTGGGCGGACACGCGGCCATATGTCCGCGGCTGCTGCTGTGTAAACTCTACCGTTGGTCGGACCTCCAGCACACGGCCCAGCTCAAGCCGCTCTGTGAGTGCCGGAGCTTTGGGACTCTGGATGGCCCCGCGGTATGCTGCAACCCCTATCACTACAGCCGGCTCTGCAGCGTAGGTAGGAGTGCACCTGCTCTGTCAAACACACATACACACGCACACAGTTAGAAGACAAAACAGGTATCGGCAGTGGTCTAGGGGTGTCTGGAGAAGTGGGTATACTTTCATTTTGCCAAACATTTCTCAAACGGTTTAAGGAAAGACAACCTGTGTGAAATAGTTAGACTTTTCCTATAGTTTTTTTCTTCTTTCAGGTTTTCACTCTCAAAATCACCCCTTTCACCCCTTAAGTCCATCACCCCTTAAGTCCACAACAGCTTAAACCACATCACCAGACAATTTTTTAAGGTCTGGGGAAAAATCGAAACAAATATTTTTTGGGGTGAATGTAGTTGCCCTTTGGTTTGAAGTCTTGGTTGAATATTTGCAGTCCGCAGTTCAGTCAACATGTTTAAATAAACATTTCTTAAAGGCTTTCTCCAAAAAAAACTTTCCCAATTAAATGTTGACTGCCTAAGTAGGCCTTTCTATCAGTTTGTACTGTAGGCCTACATTGTACAGTACAGAAATCCAACTAGCCAAACAGGCTCTTGCTAGGAAACTCTTTGCTTCGAAATAAACTTTTTCAATACCTGATTTGGTAAGTTTTATACCTTTCCTACCCTATCGGCTACCGATGTCGTTCAATTCTGTGAGCTGTTCAATGCCACAACCTGTTCAGAGCTGAGCACAGTTATAGGTCAGTTCCAGGAAAAAGCGACATTTATCTCCACGCCATGGCAAAATATGAAGAATTGCAGAAACCTTTATTTAAAGCGCCAGCGCAGCCGTTTAAAAAAAAAATCTCAATATCAAATCATTTCTGGGTAATAAATAAGTTCCTAACTGTGATTATTTAAATTAAAATTGTCATTTAAAAAAATAAAAAAATAGCTTCTTAGCAAAGAGCAATTTCTCAAGCAAGAATTTGACAAGTTCTGTCTGGGAGAGGTCTAAGGAGGGAGGGTAAAACGGAAAACGAGCTTTTATTGGCTGAGAGGTTTGGAACTCTCTTTCTTATTGGTCTATTAACTAATTTACCACCTGGTGATGTCACCATGTGCTTTTAATACTGCAACATTTATCTCTACGCCCCATGGCAAAATGTGTAGAAATGTGTAGAAATGTAGGAAATGAACTTTAACTCGTAAAATCTTCTCTCCACCATCAAGAGGGGGGGAAATTTTGGGGGGGTCTCTGTGGGAGCTCTTGCTGCACGATATTCCACCAAAACTAGGCTATGCGTGTGGCAAAGCATGTAAATATATGTCACATGCTTTGCGATTGTGTAGGCTACTTTGTGCATGATTTCTCTATTGTACTGCGTAACTGTCTAATACCTCCACTACACTACGATACACATCAGTAGGGATTAAGAAGTGAGCTGCCAAGTCTAGGTTCAAGAGGCTTCTAAACAGATACCCCCCCCCCCAAGCCATAAGACTCCTGAACATCAAATGGCCACCCAGACTATTTTCATTACCCCCCCCCCCCTCTCCCCCTCTTTTACACCGCTGCAACTCTCTGTTGTTGTCATCTATTCATAGTCACTTTAATAACTCTACCTACATGTACATATTACCTCAACTAACCAGTGTCCCCAGACATTGACTCTGTATCGGTACCCCCCTGTATATAGACTCGGTATTGTTATTTTACTGCTGCTCTTTAATGACTTGTTACTTTTATTTCTTATTCTTATCTGTATTTTTTTTTAAACTACATTGTTGGTTAAGGGCTTGTAAGTAAACATTTCACTGTAAGGTCTACACCTGTTGTATTTGGCATTTCACTGTAAGGTCTACACCTGTTTTATTTGGCATTTCACTGTGAGGTCTACTACACCTGTTATATTTGGCACATGTGACTAATACAATTTGATTTGATTTGAGTATACGCAATGACCACTGAAAAAAGCCTCCACTATAGGACAGCACAGTTAAAGGACAACACGGTTATAGGACAACACAGTTATAGAACAACACAGTTATAGGACAACACAGTTATAGGACAACACAGTTATAGGACAGCACAGTTAAAGGACAACACGGTTATAGGACAGCACAGTTAAAGGACAACACGGTTATAGGACAACACAGTTATAGGACAGCACAGTTAAAGGACAACACGGTTATAGGACAACACAATTATAGGACAACACAGTTATGGGACAACACAGTTAAAGGACAACACAGTTATAGGACAGCACAGTTAAAGGACAACACGGTTATAGGACAACAGTTATAGAACACAGTTATAGTACAACACAGTTATAGGACAGCACAGTTAAAGGACAACACGGTTATAGGACAACACAGTTATAGGACAGCACAGTTAAAGGACAACACGGTTATAGGACAACACAGTTAAAGGACACAGTTATAGTACAACACAGTTATAGTACAACACAGTTATAGGACAGCACAGTTATAGGACAACACAGTTATAGGACAACACAGTTATAGGACAACACAGTTATGGGACAACACAGGTATAGGACAACACAGTTATGGGACAACACAGGTATAGGACAACACAGTTATAGGACAACACAGGTAGGCTCAGACAATCTATTCTATTCGTGCTCAGGAAACTAAATTTCATATAATTTGTTGTAAGAAGATTAAAATGTATATTTTTGTCAGTCATTGAAAGTTCTACTTTATTTATTATTCTCTTCTGATCAGAGTTTCCTTTGGATCGCTGAAGCTTAAAGCTACAATCCTTAGTTGCTACATCCACTTTTTTCAATGATCAATTAATTATATGTACTCGTTGATTGTTGAAGAATATAACTTATAAAATGTTCCCCATCAGAACACAAAATATACGTTTGTTTAACTCCAATGTTGGTAAACAATGTAAATATAAACAAATACTGTATAGCCTCATAACATGGTTATAACTATAATGTTGATATAATGGATGGTCAGTCCTGTATAGTCTCATAACATGGTTATAACTATAATGTTGATATAATGGATGGTCAGTCCTGTATAGTCTCATAACATGGTTATAACTATAATGTTGATATCATGGATGGTCAGTCCTGTATAGTCTCATAACATGGTTATAACTATAATGTTGATATCATGGATGGTCAGTCCTGTATAGTCTCATAACATGGTTATAACTATAATGTTGATATCATGGATGGTCAGTCCTGTATAGTCTCATAACATGGTTATAACTATAATGTTGATATCATGGATGGTCAGTCCTGTATAGCCTCATAACATGGTTATAACTATAATGTTGATATCATGGATGGTCAGTCCTGTATAGACTCATAACATGGTTATAACTATAATGTTGATATCATGGATGGTCAGTCCTGTATAGTCTCATAACATGGTTATAACTATAATGTTGATATCATGGATGGTCAGTCCTGTATAGTCTCATAACATGGTTATAACTATAATGTTGATATCATGGATGGTCAGTCCTGTATAGTCTCATAACATGGTTATAACTATAATGTTGATATCATGGATGGTCAGTCCTGTATAGTCTCATAACATGGTTATAACTATAATGTTGATATCATGGTCAGTCCTGTATAGTCTCATAACATGGTTATAACTATAATGTTGATATCATGGTCAGTCCTGTATAGTCTCATAACATGGTTATAACTATAATGTTGATATCATGGTCAGTCCTGTATATTCTCATAACATGGTTATAACTATAATGTTGATATCATGGATGGTCAGTCCTGTATAGCCTCATAACATGGTTATAACTATAATGTTGATATCATGGTCAGTCCTGTATAGTCTCATAACATGGTTATAACTATAATGTTGATATCATGGTCAGTCCTGTATAGTCTCATAACATGGTTATAACTATAATGTTGATATCATGGATGGTCAGTCCTGTATAGCCTCATAACATGGTTATAACTATAATGTTGATATAATGGTCAGTCCTGTATAGTCTCATAACATGGTTATAACTATAATGTTGATATCATGGTCAGTCCTGTATAGTCTCATAACATGGTTATAACTATAATGTTGATATCATGGTCAGTCCTGTATAGCCTCATAACATGGTTATAACTATAATGTTGATATAATGGATGGTCAGTCCTGTATAGTCTCATAACATGGTTATAACTATAATGTTGATATCATGGATGGTCAGTCCTGTATAGTCTCATAACATGGTTATAACTATAATGTTGATATCATGGATGGTCAGTCCTGTATAGTCTCATAACATGGTTATAACTATAATGTTGATATCATGGATGGTCAGTCCTGTATAGTCTCATAACATGGTTATAACTATAATGTTGATATCATGGATGGTCAGTCCTGTATAGCCTCATAACATGGTTATAACTATAATGTTGATATCATGGATGGTCAGTCCTGTATAGACTCATAACATGGTTATAACTATAATGTTGATATCATGGATGGTCAGTCCTGTATAGTCTCATAACATGGTTATAACTATAATGTTGATATCATGGATGGTCAGTCCTGTATAGTC
>NC_092091.1:4359137-4361637 GCF_045679555.1 Salvelinus alpinus
TCTGACTGGTGTGAGTCCCAAATGGCCCCCTTATCCCAATCCATAGTGCCCTATTCTCATAGGCTTCTGGTCAAAAGGAGTGCACTATATAGTGAACAGGATGCCATTTGGGATACACACTGAGTTCTCTTAAAGGAGCAGCGTGTCTATTATACTGCCTTCTCCTTCCACTCTGTCTCTTAAAGGAGCAGCGTGTCTATTATACTGCCTTCTCCTTCCACTCTGTCTCTTAAAGGAGCAGGGTGACTATTATACTGCCTTCTCCTTCCACTCTGTCTCTTAAAGGAGCAGGGTGTCTATTATACTGCCTTCTCCTTCCACTCTGTCTCTTAAAGGAGCAGGGTGTCTATTATACTGCCTTCTCCTTCCACTCTGTCTCTTAAAGGAGCAGGGTGTCTATTATACTGCCTTCTCCTTCCACTCTGTCTCTTAAAGGAGCAGGGTGTCTATTATACTGCCTTCTCCTTCCACTCTGTCTCTTAAAGGAGCAGGGTGTCTATTATACTGCCTTCTCCTTCCACTCTGTCTCTTAAAGGAGCAGGGTGTCTATTATACTGCCTTCTCCTTCCACTCTGTCTCTTAAAGGAGCAGGGTGTCTATTATACTGCCTTCTCCTTCCGCTCTCTCTTAAAGGAGCAGCGTGTCTATTATACTGCCTTCTCCTTCCACTCTGTCTCTTAAAGGAGCAGGGTGTCTATTATACTGCCTTCTCCTTCCACTCTGTCTCTTAAAGGAGCAGCGTGTCTATTATACTGCCTTCTCCTTCCACTCTGTCTCTTAAAGGAGCAGGGTGTCTATTATACTGCCTTCTCCTTCCACTCTGTCTCTTAAAGGAGCAGCGTGTCTATTATACTGCCTTCTCCTTCCACTCTGTCTCTTAAAGGAGCAGGGTGTCTATTATACTGCCTTCTCCTTCCACTCTGTCTCTTAAAGGAGCAGGGTGTCTATTATACTGCCTTCTCCTTCCACTCTGTCTCTTAAAGGAGCAGGGTGTCTATTATACTGCCTTCTCCTTCCACTCTGTCTCTTAAAGGAGCAGGGTGTCTAGCTTATACTGCCTTCTCCTTCCACTCTGTCTCTTAAAGGAGCAGGGTGTCTATTATACTGCCTTCTCCTTCCACTCTGTCTCTTAAAGGAGCAGCGTGTCTATTATACTGCCTTCTCCTTTCACTCTGTCTCTTAAAGGAGCAGGGTGTCTATTATACTGCCTTCTCCTTCCACTCTGTCTCTTAAAGGAGCAGGGTGACTATTATACTGCCTTCTCCTTCCACTCTGTCTCTTAAAGGAGCAGGGTGTCTATTATACTGCCTTCTCCTTCCACTCTGTCTCTTAAAGGAGCAGGGTGATCTATTATACTGCCTTCTCCTTCCACTCTGTCTCTTAAAGGAGCAGCGTGTCTATTATACTGCCTTCTCCTTCCACTCTGTCTCTTAAAGGAGCAGGGTGACTATTATACTGCCTTCTCCTTCCACTCTGTCTCTTAAAGGAGCAGGGTGTCTATTATACTGCCTTCTCCTTCCACTCTGTCTCTTAAAGGAGCAGGGTGTCTATTATACTGCCTTCTCCTTCCACTCTGTCTCTTAAAGGAGCAGGGTGTCTATTATACTGCCTTCTCCTTCCACTCTGTCTCTTAAAGGAGCAGGGTGTCTATTATACTGCCTTCTCCTTCCACTCTGTCTCTTAAAGGAGCAGGGTGTCTATTATACTGCCTTCTCCTTCCACTCTGTCTCTTAAAGGAGCAGGGTGACTATTATACTGCCTTCTCCTTCCACTCTGTCTCTTAAAGGAGCAGCGTGTCTATTATACTGCCTTCTCCTTCCACTCTGTCTCTTAAAGGAGCAGGGTGTCTATTATACTGCCTTCTCCTTCCACTCTGTCTCTTAAAGGAGCAGGGTGTCTATTATACTGCCTTCTCCTTCCACTCTGTCTCTTAAAGGAGCAGCGTGTCTATTATACTGCCTTCTCCTTCCACTCTGTCTCTTAAAGGAGCAGGGTGTCTATTATACTGCCTTCTCCTTCCACTCTGTCTCTTAAAGGAGCAGGGTGTCTATTATACTGCCTTCTCCTTCCACTCTGTCTCTTAAACCATATAACACAGTATATAACCATATAGAACAGTATAGAACAGTATAGAACCGTACAACACAGTATAGAACAATATATAGAACAGTATAGAACCATATAACACAGGATATAACCATATAGAACAATATAGAACAGTAAAGAACCATATAAAACAGTATAGAACCATATAGAACAGTATAGAACCATATAACACAGTATATAACCGTATAGAACCATAAAGAACAGTATAGAACTATAAAGAACAGTATAGAACCATATAAAACTGTATAGAACCATATAGAGCAGTATAGAACAGTATAGAACCATAAAGAACAGTATAGAACCATATACCACCGTATAGAACCATATAGAACAGTATAGAACCATATAGAACAGTATAGAACCATATAGAGCAGTATAGAACAGTATAGAACCA
>NC_092091.1:4366637-4431227 GCF_045679555.1 Salvelinus alpinus
TGTTACAGTCCAGAGGAGTGATGGTTACAGTCCAGGGGAGTGATGGTTACAGTCCAGAGGAGTGATGGTTACAGTCCAGGGGAGTGATGGTTACAGTCCAGAGGAGTGATGGTTACAGTCCAGAGGAGTGTTGGTTACAGTCCAGAGGAGTGTGTTACAGTCCAGAGGAGTGTGTTACAGTCCAGAGGAGTGATGGTTACAGTCCAGAGGAGTGATGGTTACAGTCCAGAGGAGTGTGTTACAGTCCAGAGGAGGGTGTTACAGTCCAGAGGAGTGATGGTTACAGTCCAGAGGAGTGATGGTTACAGTCCAGAGGAGTGATGGTTACAGTCCAGAGGAGTGTGTTACAGTCCAGAGAAGTGTGTTACATTCCAGAGGAGTGATGGTTACAGTCCAGAGGAGTGTTGGTTACAGTCCAGAGGATTGTGTTACAGTCCAGAGGAGTGATGGTTACAGTCCAGAGGAGTGATGGTTACAGTCCAGAGGAGTGATGGTTACAGTCCAGAGGAGTGATGGTTACAGTCCAGAGGAGTGATGGTTACAGTCCAGAGGAGTGATGGTTACAGTCCAGAGGAGTGATGGTTACAGTCCAGAGGAGTGATGGTTACAGTCCAGAGGAGTGATGGTTACAGTCCAGAGGAGTGTGTTACAGTCCAGAGGAGTGATGGTTACAGTCCAGAGGAGTGATGGTTACAGTCCAGAGGAGTGATGGTTACAGTCCAGAGGAGTGTTGGTTACAGTCCAGAGGAGTGATGGTTACAGTCCAGAGGAGTGTGTTACAGTCCAGAGGAGTGATGGTTACAGTCCAGAGGAGTGTTTGAAACAGAAGTCTGCTGCCACGTTTTCTGACAATGCATTCTCCTCACTGTCCCTGACACACACATGTAATTGTTCATTTGAAATCAAGCCTTCAACATCTCTGGGTCCACATTTGGTTTCCTTAAAACTGTCATTCTCACAAAAATGTTTTCACTCAGAAACCTGTTAACCTGTTTTGAATAACATCAGTGTTTGATATGTTGAATGTAGAGAAAAGGGGAAATATTAGGTTCATTTATCACAGAACCAGGCCTCTTCTGGTTCTATTCCTCTAGGTCCTGGCTGCCCCTCCCCCCTCTATTCCTCTAGGTCCTGGCTGCCCCTCCTCCCTCTATTCCTCTAGGTCCTGGCTGCCCCTCCCCCCTCTATTCCTCTAGGTCCTGGCTGCCCCTCCTCCCTCTATTCCTCTAGGTCCTGGCTGCCCCTCCCCCCTCTATTCCTCTAGGTCCTGGCTGCCCCTCCCCCCTCTATTCCTCTAGGTCCTGGCTGCCCCTCCCCCCTCTATTCCTCTAGGTCCTGGCTGCCCCTCCCCCCTCTATCCCTCTAGGTCCTGGCTGCCCCTCCCCCCTCTATTCCTCTAGGTCCTGGCTGCCCCTCCCCCCTCTATTCCTCTAGGTCCTGGCTGCCCCTCCCCCCTCTATTCCTCTAGGTCCTGGCTGCCCCTCCTCCCTCTATCCCTCTAGGTCCTGGCTGCCCCTCCCCCCTCTATTCCTCTAGGTCCTGGCTGCCCCTCCCCCCTCTATTCCTCTAGGTCCTGGCTGCCCCTCCCCCCTCTATTCCTCTAGGTCCTGGCTGCCCCTCCCCCCTCTATTCCTCTAGGTCCTGGCTGCCCCTCCCCCCTCTATTCCTCTAGGGCCTGGCTGCCCCTCCCCCCTCTATTCCTCTGGGTCCTGGCTGCCCCTCCCCCCTCTATTCCTCTAGGTCCTGGCTGCCCCTCCCCCCTCTATTCCTCTAGGTCCTGGCTGCCCCTCCCCCCTCTATCCCTCTAGGTCCTGGCTGCCCCTCCCCCCTCTATTCCTCTAGGTCCTGGCTGCCCCTCCCCCCTCTATTCCTCTAGGTCCTGGCTGCCCCTCCCCCCTCTATTCCTCTAGGTCCTGGCTGCCCCTCCCCCCTCTATTCCTCTGGGTCCTGGCTGCCCCTCCCCCCTCTATTCCTCTGGGTCCTGGCTGACTCTACTGAGAAATGAGGAGGAGGGGGGTTGAGGAGTGTGAGGTGGAAGAGGAAGGGGTGGGGGTGAAGAGTTGGGGGGGGGGGGGTGGAGGAAGAATGTACAGGGTCTCTTCCAAACCAACTCTCCTCCAACCTACTTGGCTCACACACACACACACACACACACACACACACACACACACACACACACACACACACACACACACACACACCCACCCACCCCCCCCCCCCCCCCCCCCCCACACACACACACACACACACACACACACACACACACACACACACACACACACACACACACACACTCACAGTGACAGAAGAGGTGAAAGGACACAGTGCTTTTAGACACTCCACACTGTATTCTGACTTTGACTTGATTCGCTCATAATTTCACCACCTTTACGCGAGATTAAACAATACAGAAAGCATGAATGAGGTCAGGCCAACCTGCCGGGTCCAAGTGGGACAGAATCTCCCTCCTTTTTGGAAATAACAGCATTCAGTCATTTACAACTTGATCATAGTTATCGGTAAGAGCTAGATAAATTAGTAACTTGATTATAGTTATCGGTAAGAACTAGATAAATGAGTAACTTGATCATAGTTATCGGTAAGAGCTAGATAAATGAGTAACTTGATCATAGTTATCGGTAAGAGCTAGATAAATGAGTAACTTGATCATAGTTATCGATCAGAGCTAGATAAATGAGTAACTTGATCATAGTTATCGATCAGAGCTAGATAAATGAGTAACTTGATCATAGTTATCGATCAAAGCTAGATAAATGAGTAACTTGATCATAGTTATTGATCAGAGCTAGATAAATGAGTAACTTGATCATAGTTATTGATCAGAGCTAGATAAATGAGTAACTTGATCATAGTTATTGATCAGAGCTAGATAAATGAGTAACTTGATCATAGTTATTGATCAGAGCTAGATAAATGAGTAACTTGATCATAGTTATCGGTAAGAGCTAGATAAATGAGTAACTTGATCATAGTTATCGGTAAGAGCTAGATAAATGAGTAACTTGATCATAGTTATCGGTAAGAGCTAGATAAATGAGTAACTTGATCATAGTTATCGGTAAGAGCTAGATAAATGAGTAACTTGATCATAGTTATCGGTAAGAGCTAGATAAATGAGTAACTTGATCATAGTTATCGGTAAGAGCTAGATAAATGAGTAACTTGATCATAGTTATCGGTAAGAGCTAGATAAATGAGTAACTTGATCATAGTTATTGATCAGAGCTAGATAAATGAGTAACTTGATCATAGTTATTGGTAAGAGCTAGATAAATGAGTAACTTGATCATAGTTATCGGTAAGAGCTAGATAAATGAGTAACTTGATCATAGTTATCGGTAAGAGCTAGATAAATGAGTAACTTGATCATAGTTATCGGTAAGAGATAGATAAATGAGTAACTTGATCATAGTTATCGGTAAGAGATAGATAAATGAGTAACTTGATCATAGTTATCGGTAAGAGCTAGATAAATGAGTAACTTGATCATAGTTATCGGTAAGAGCTAGATAAATGAGTAACTTGATCATAGTTATCGGTAAGAGCTAGATAAATGAGTAACTTGATCATAGTTATCGGTAAGAGCTAGATAAATGAGTAACTTGATCATAGTTATCGGTAAGAGCTAGATAAATGAGTAACTTGATCATAGTTATCGGTAAGAGCTAGATAAATGAGTAACTTGATCATAGTTATCGGTAAGAGCTAGATAAATGAGTAACTTGATCATAGTTATCGGTAAGAGCTAGATAAATGAGTAACTTGATCATAGTTATCGGTAAGAGCTAGATAAATGAGTAACTTGATCATAGTTATCGGTAAGAGCTAGATAAATGAGTAACTTGATCATAGTTATCGGTAAGAGCTAGATAAATGAGTAACTTGATCATAGTTATCGGTAAGAGCTAGATAAATGAGTAACTTGATCATAGTTATCGGTAAGAGCTAGATAAATGAGTAACTTGATCATAGTTATCGGTAAGAGCTAGATAAATGAGTAACTTGATCATAGTTATCGGTAAGAGCTAGATAAATGAGTAACTTGATCATAGTTATCGATCAGAGCTAGATAAATGAGTAACTTGATCATAGTTATCGGTAAGAGCTAGATAAATGATTAACTTGATCATAGTTATCGGTAAGAGCTAGATAAATGAGTAACTTGATCATAGTTATCGGTAAGAGCTAGATAAATGAGTAACTTGATCATAGTTATCGGTAAGAGCTAGATAAATGAGTAACTTGATCATAGTTATCGGTAAGAGCTAGATAAATGAGTAACTTGATCATAGTTATCGGTAAGAGCTAGATAAATGAGTAACTTGATCATAGTTATCGGTAAGAGCTAGATAAATGAGTAACTTGATCATAGTTATCGGTAAGAGCTAGATAAATGAGTAACTTGATCATAGTTATCGGTAAGAGCTAGATAAATGAGTAATCCGTTTGGATAAGGGAATCTTCTTTCAGATCTATTTATCGCTGGAAACCAGTGATACGGCAGCGAATTGAAACATGTCAACATACCGTATCACCTTTCCCGCTGTAAAGTTTATGAAATGCTGACCTTGTAACTTGCAGGGACCCATACTAGAGGCTTCTGTAGCCGTGATATAGGCTTCTGTAGCCGTGCTAGAGGCTTCTGTAGCCGTGCTAGAGGCTTCTGTAGCCGTGCTAGAGGCCTCTGTAGCCATACTAGAGGCTTCTGTAGCCGTGATATAGGCTTCTGTAGCCATGCTAGAGGCTTCTGTATCCATATTAGAGGCTTCTGTAGGCAATGTTAGACGCTTATGTAGCCGTGTTGTAGGCCTTTGTAGTCGCGCTATTGTTTTCTGTAGCCAAGGAAAGAGGCTTCTGTAGCCAATCTATATGCTTCTGTAGCCATGCTAAAGGCTTCTGTAGCCATGCTAAAGGCTTCTGTAGCCGTGCTAGAGGCTTCTGTAGCCATGCTATAGGCTTCTGTAGCCGTGCTAGAGGCTTCTGTAGCCAATCTATATGCTTCTGTAGCCATGCTAAAGGCTTCTGTAGCCGTGCTAAAGGCTTCTGTAGCCATGCTAAAGGCTTCTGTAGCCGTGCTAGAGGCTTCTGTAGCCATGCTATAGGCTTCTGTAGCCGTGCCAGAGGCTTCTGTAGCCAATCTATATGCTTCTGTAGCCATGCTAAAGGCTTCTGTAGCCATGCTAGAGGCTTCTGTAGCCATGCTATAGGCTTCTGTAGCCGTGCTAGAGGCTTCTGTAGCCAATCTATATGCTTCTGTAGCCAATCTATATGCTTCTGTAGCCATGCTATAGGCTTCTTTAGCCATGCTAGAGGCTTCTGTAGCCATGCTTTAGGCTTCTTTAGCCATGCTATAGGCTTCTGTAGCCAAGCTAGAGGCTTCTGTAGCCAAGCTATAGGCTTCTGTAGCCAAGCTAGAGGCCTCTGTATACAAGTTATAGGCTTATGTAGCCATGCTATAGGTTTCTGTAGCCAAGCTAGAGGCCTCTGCATACAAGTTATAGGCTTATGTAGCCATGCTATAGGTTTCTGTAGCCAAGCTAGAGGCCTCTGTATACAAGTTATAGGTTTATGTAGCCATGCTATAGGCTTATGTAGCCATGCTAGAGGCCTCTGTAGCCATGCTAGAGGCTTCTGTGGCCATGCTAGAGGCCTCTGTAGCCATGCTAGATGCTTCTGTAGCCATGCTAGAGGCCTCTGTAGGCATGCTAGATGCTTCTGTAGGCATGCTAGATGCTTCTGTAGGCATGCGCAAATGACAGTATAACGTCAAACCTACTGAGTTGATTTATGATTTCTAGAAGGTTTTAATTCATTCATTTTTATGCCCAGACTTTTCACTGTATTTTTTACCATTTGTATTGTTTTAAATATCCCTGATATTCTGAACTGTTCTCTCAATGTATTTTAGTGAGTCTGTCGAGAAAATTCAAATTAAAGGTACAAGGAATTTAAAGGGATTGCTTTAGATAAATGAATGAAAACACCACGAGAAAATCTGTCTGGCAGCAAGTGGGTTGGTTTTCAGTGGTTGAATTACATTTATTTTGTAGGTGTCCTGCGTAGCTTCCTGTGTCGTGTCCTGCGTAGCTTCCTGTGTATGTGTCCTGCGTAGCTTCCTGTGTGTGTGTCCTGCGTAGCTTCCTGTGTGTGTGTGTCCTGCGTAGCTTCCTGTGTGTGTGTCCTTCGTAGCTTCCTGTGTGTGTGTCCTGCGTAGCTTCCTGTGTGTGTGTCCTGCGTAGCTTCCTGTGTTGTGTCCCGCGTAGCTTCCTGTGTTGTGTCCCGCGTAGCTTCCTGTGTATCCTGCGTAGCTTCCTGTGTTGTGTCCCGCGTAGCTTCCTGTTTGTGTGTCCTGCGTAGCTTCCTGTGTTGTGTCCCGCGTAGCTTCCTGTTTGTGTGTCCTGCGTAGCTTCCTGTGTTGTGTCCCGCGTAGCTTCCTGTTTGTGTGTCCTGCGTAGCTTCCTGTGTTGTGTCCCGCGTAGCTTCCTGTTTGTGTGTACTGCGTAGCTTCCTGTGTTGTGTTCCGCGTAGCTTCCTGTTTGTGTGTCCTGCGTAGCTTCCTGTGTTGTGTCCTGCGTAGCTTCCTGTGTTGTGTCCTGCGTAGCTTCCTGTGTTGTGTCCTGGTATAGAGGTCCTGGATGGCAGGGAGCTTGGCACCAGTGATGTACTGGGCTGTACGCACTACCCTCTGTAGCGCCTTGCGGTCGGATGCCAAGCAGTTGCCATACCAAGCGGTGATGCAGCCAGTCAGGATGCTCTCGATGGTGCTGCTGTAGAACCTTTTGAGGATCTGAGGACCCATGCCAAATCTATTCAGCCTCCTGAGGGGGGAAGAGGTGTTGTCGTGCTCTCTTCACGACTGTGTTGGTGTGTGTGGACCATGATAATTCCTTAGTGATGTGGACACCGTGAAACTTGAAGCTCTCGACCCACTTCACTACAGCCCCGTGGATGGGGGTGTGCTCTGCCCTCTGTTTCCTGTCGTCCACCATCAGCTCCTTTCATCGCCGTGTCGTCAACAACTTAATGATGGTGTTGGAGTCGTTCCGCGGCCACGCGGTCGTTGTTTTCATCCTGTGAAAAACAGAGAAGCCACACGATTTGAGAGTAGGCTGTATCGCAATAAGATGTGTTAAAAAGTTTTCACCGGTTCCTCATAGTTTTCTAAGCAAATGTGGTGACTACAGGGAAGACAGTATAATGAAGCTGACGATGTTTTGTTCTTTAACAAGGGTGCTGTTGCCCCTGGATGCTGATCTAGGATTAGCTAAACGTACCTTTTGTATACAATTATAAAGGGAAAACTCATCCCCGATCAGCTAACTGTTGGCTAGCTAGCTGAGTGATTAGTCAATTAACCAAGCAATCCCAATGTTACCAAATAGTGTCCATTTAGGCCAATCAGCAGAATTCAAAGTGAAATACTATACATAGCACGTCGTAAAATCTCTGCTTTTCAGAACTATGTGTTAAAAACTTTTAATCACTCATCTATCTCCTAAACATATTCTGTTACATATAACCTCAGATGACATCGGCCTGTGTTGTTCTTTACAGATGCATTGAATTTGTGCATTGCAGATGACAGAGATTCTCATTCATTTGTAATGAACAGCCGATGCTCTTTTGCTCTTGTGTTGCTGGAATTTATTTGATTTATTAGGATCCCCATTAGCCCACACCAATGGAGACAGCTAGTCTTACTGAGGATCCCCTTTAGCCGACACCAATGGAGACAGCTAGTCTTACTGAGGATCCCCATTAGCCCACACCAATGGAGACAGCTAGTCTTACTGGGGATCCCCATTAGCCCACACCAATGGAGACAGCTAGTCTTACTGGGGATCCCCATTAGCCCACACCAATGGAGACAGCTAGTCTTACTGGGGATCCCCATTAGCCCACACCAATGGAGACAGCTAGTCTTACTGGGGATCCCCATTAGCCCACACCAATGGAGACAGCTAGTCTTACTGAGGATCCCCATTAGCCCACACCAATGGATACAGCTAGTCTTACTGAGGATCCCCATTAGCCCACACCAGTGGAGACAGCTAGTCTTACTGAGGATCCCCATTATCCCACACCAATGGAGACAGCTAGTCTTACTGGGGATCCCCATTAGCCCACACCAATGGAGACAGCTAGTCTTACTGAGGATCCCCATTAGCCCACACCAATGGAGACAGCTAGTCTTACTGAGGATGCCCATTAGCCCACACCAATGGAGACAGCTAGTCTTACTGGGGATCCCCATTAGCCCACACCAATGGTAACAGCTAGTCTTACTGGGGATCCCCATTAGCCCACACCAATGGTAACAGCTAGTCTTACTGAGGATCCCCATTAGCCCACACCAATGGAGACAGCTAGTCTTACTGAGGATCCCCATTAGCCCACACCAATGGTAACAGCTAGTCTTACTGGGGATCCCCATTAGCCCACACCAATGGAGACAGCTAGTCTAACTGAGGATCCCCATTAGCCCACACCAATGGAGACAGCTAGTCTTACTGGTGATCCCCATTAGCCCACACCAGTGGAGACAGCTAGTCCTACTGAGGATCCCCATTAGCCCACACCAATGGAGACAGCTAGTCTACTGGGGATCCCCATTAGCCCACACCAATGGAGACAGCTAGTCTTACTGGGGATCCCCATTAGCCCACACCAATGGAGACAGCTAGTCTTACTGGGGATCCCCATTAGCCCACACCAATGGAGACAGCTAGTCTTACTGAGGATCCCCATTAGCCCACACCAATGGAGACAGCTAGTCTTACTGGGGATCCCCATTAGCCCACACCAATGGAGACAGCTAGTCTTACTGGTGATCCCCATTAGCCCACACCAATGGAGACAGCTAGTCTAACTGAGGATCCGACGCGTAATGAAAAATACATTACAGACAAAATACTTTACAATTTACATTTAAAAACATGAACATGGTAGTGTGTTTGTGTGTATCTATCAGTTACACATGTCAGTATATACACACAACAAATAGGTCACACGGGGGAGATGAGGTGTTGCTTTATTTGTTTTTTGAAACCTCTGTTCCCTTGTGCTATGTAAGAGTTATTTATTTAACTAGGCAAGTCAGTTAAGAAAAACATTCTTATTTACAATGACGGCCTACCGGGGAACAGTGGGTTAACTGCCTTGTTCAGGGGCAGAACAACAGATTTTTTACCTTGTCAGCTCGGGGGATTCGATCTAGCAACCTTTCGGTTACAAGTCCAACGCTCTAGGCTACCACTAGGCTACTTGTCACCCCAAGATTGAAGGGAGTTCCATGCATTCATGGCTCTGTATAATACTGTATGTTTCCTTGAATTTGGTCTCAACTTAGGGACCTTGAAAAGACCCCTGGTGGCATGTCTGGTGGGATAAGTGTGTGTGTGTCAGAGCTGTGTGTAAATTGACTATGCAAACAATTTGTAATTTTCAACACATTAATGTTTCTTATAAAAACACGAAGTGACGCAGTCAGTCTCTCCTCAAGTCTTCGCCAAGAAAGCCTGGCAGCATAGTATCTATATCAGCCCTCTGATTACAATGATGAGCAAGACGTGCCGCTCTGTTCTGGACCAGCTGCAGCTTAACAAGGTCTTTCTTTGCAGCACTTGATCACATGACTGGACAATAATCAAGATTAGACAAAGCTAGAGCCTGCAGAACTTGCTTTGTGGAGTGTGGTGTCAAAAAAGCAGAGCAATCTAAGGTAACGCCAAGTAATTTAGTCTCCTCAACTTGCTCAACAGCCACACCATTCATTACCAGATTCAGCTGAGGTCTAAACATTAAGGAATGATTTGTACCAAATACAATGCTCTTAGTTTTAGAGATGTTCAGGACCCGTTTATTACTGGCCACCCATTCCAAAACAGACTGCAACTCTTTGTTAAGAGTTTCAGTGACTTCATTATCTGTGGTTGCTGATGCATATATGGTTGAATCATCAGCGTACATTGACACACATGCTTTGTTTAATGCCAGCGGCAGGTCATTGGTAAAAATAGAAAAGAGTAGAGGGCCTAGAGAGCTGCCCTGCGGTACACCACAATTTACATATTTGACATTAGAGAAGCTTCCATTAAAGAAAACCCTCTGAGTTCTATCAGATAGATAGCTCTGAATCCACGATATGGCAGAGGTTGAAAAGCCATAACACATAAGTTTTTTCAACAACAGGTTATGGTCAGTAATATCAAAGGCTGCACTGAAATCTAACAGGACAGCTCCTACACTCTTCTTATTATCAATGTCTTTCAACCAATCATCAGTCATTTGTGTCCAGTGCAGTACATGTTGAGTGCCCTTCTCTATAAGCATACTGAAAGTCTGTTGTTAATTTGTTTACAGAGAAATAGCATTGTATTTGGTCAAACACAATTCTTTCCAACAGTTTGCTAAGAGCTGGCAGCTGATAGGTCTGCTGTTAGAACCAGTAAAGGCCGCTTTACCACTCTTGGGTAGCGGAATGACTTTGGCTTCCCTCCAGGCCTGAGGACAAAGACTTTCCTCTAGGCTCAGATTAAAGATATGACAGACAGGAGTGGCCATAGAGTCAGCTACCATCCTTAGTAGCTTTCCATCTAAGTTGCCAGAAGGTTTGTCATTATTGATCGATAGCAATACATTTTCCACACGTCATGGAAAATAAGAATTTGTTCTTAACTGACTTGCCTAGTTAAATAAAGATAAAATAAAATAAATACAAAAATCAGTGGGAATGGTATGTAGGCCTAGCCCCTATATCCGTGGGAATGGTATGTAGGCCTAGCCCCTATATCAGTGGGAATGGTATGTAGGCCTAGCCCCTATATCAGTGGGAATGGTATGTAGGCCTAGCCCCTATATCCGTGGGAATGGTATTTAGGCCTAGCCCCTATATCCGTGGGAATGGTATGTAGGCATAGCCCCTATATCAGTGGGAATGGTATGTAGGCTTAGCCCCTATATCTGTGGGAATGGTATGTAGGCCTAGCCCCTATATCAGTGGGAATGGTATGTAGGCCTAGCCCCTATATCAGTGGGAATGGTATGTAGGCCTAGCCCCTATATCAGTGGGAATGGTATATAGGCCTAGCCCCTATATCAGTGGGAATGGTATTTAGGCCTAGCCCCTATATCAGTGGGAATGGTATATAGGCCTAGCCCCTATATCAGTGGGAATGGTATTTAGGCCTAGCCCCTATATCAGTGGGAATGGTATGTAGGCCTAGCCCCTATATCCGTGGGAATGGTATTTAGGCCTAGCCCCTATATCCATGGGAATGGTATGTAGGCCTAGCCCCTATATCCGTGGGAATGGTATGTAGGCCTAGCCCCTATATCCATGGGAATGGTATGTAGGCCTAGCCCCTATATCAGTGGGAATGGTATGTAGGCCTAGCCCCTATATCCGTGGGAATGGTATTTAGGCCTAGCCCCTATATCCATGGGAATGGTATGTAGGCCTAGCCCCTATATCCATGGGAATGGTATGTAGGCCTAGCCCCTATATCCATGGGAATGGTATGTAGGCCTAGCCCCTATATCCGTGGGAATGGTATGTAGGCCTAGCCCCTATATCCGTGGGAATGGTATGAACGTTATATATTTCATATATATATATATTTCATATATTCCATATTGAAGCTTTACAATTACGTGAACAATGTGGACTGCAAACAGTTTCAAGGTAACATATTTAGCAAAAATAGGATAGGTCTACATTTAGTTAAATAGAGCTCTCTCTCTCTCTCTCTCTCTCTCTCTCTCTCTCTCTCTCTCTCTCTCTCTCTCTCTCTCTCTCTCTCTCTCTCTCTCTCTCTCTCTCTCTCTCTCTCTCTCTCAATTCAATTCAATTCAAGGGGCTTTATTGGCATGGGAAACATGTGTTAACATTGCCAAAGCAAGTGAGGTAGGTAATATACAAAAGTCAAATAAACAATAAAAATGAACAGTAAACATTTCTCTCTCTCTCTCTCTCTCTCTCTCTCTCTCTCTCTCTCTCTCTCTCTCTCTCTCTCTCTCTCTCTCTCTCTCTCTCTCTCTCTCTCTCTCTCTCTCTCTCTCTCTCTCTCTCTCTTTCCCCGACACAGTATGCCTCTAACCACCAGGCTTTTTGTGAAAAAAGGGGAGCAATTGCTGCTGTTCCCCCTTCTACCTCCGCTGTTCCCCGTTCTACCTCCGCTGTTCCCCGTTCTACCTCTGCTGTTCCCCCTTGTAACTCCGCTGTTCCCCGCTCTACCTCTGCTGTTCCCCGCTCTACCTCCGCTGTTCCCCGTTCTACCTCCGCTGTTCACTGTTCTACCTCTGCTGTTCCCCCTTCTACCTCCGCTGTTCCCCGCTCTACCTCCGCTGTTCCCCCTTCTACCTCTGCTGTTCCCCCTTCTACCTCTGCTGTTCCCCCTTCTACCTCCGCTGTTCCCCGCTCTACCTCTGCTGTTCCCCGTTCTACCTCCGCTGTTCCCCGTTCTACCTCCGCTGTTCACTGTTCTACCTCTGCTGTTCCCCCTTCTACCTCCGCTGTTCCCCGCTCTACCTCCGCTGTTCCCCCTTCTACCTCTGCTGTTCCCCCTTCTACCTCTGCTGTTCCCCCTTCTACCTCCGCTGTTCCCCGCTCTACCTCTGCTGTTCCCCGTTCTACCTCCGCTGTTCCACGTTCTACCTCCGCTGTTCCACGTTCTACCTCTGCTGTTCCCCGTTCTACCTCCGCTGTTCCCCGTTCTACCTCCGCTGTTCCCCGTTCTACCTCTGCTGTTCCCCCTTGTAACTCCGCTGTTCCCCGCTCTACCTCTGCTGTTCCCCGCTCTACCTCCGCTGTTCCCCGTTCTACCTCCGCTGTTCACTGTTCTACCTCTGCTGTTCCCCCTTCTACCTCCGCTGTTCCCCGCTCTACCTCCGCTGTTCCCCCTTCTACCTCTGCTGTTCCCCCTTCTACCTCTGCTGTTCCCCCTTCTACCTCCGCTGTTCCCCGCTCTACCTCTGCTGTTCCCCGTTCTACCTCCGCTGTTCCCCGTTCTACCTCCGCTGTTCACTGTTCTACCTCTGCTGTTCCCCCTTCTACCTCCGCTGTTCCCCGCTCTACCTCCGCTGTTCCCCCTTCTACCTCTGCTGTTCCCCCTTCTACCTCTGCTGTTCCCCCTTCTACCTCCGCTGTTCCCCGCTCTACCTCTGCTGTTCCCCGTTCTACCTCCGCTGTTCCACGTTCTACCTCCGCTGTTCCACGTTCTACCTCTGCTGTTCCCCGTTCTACCTCCGCTGTTCCCCGTTCTACCTCCGCTGTTCCCCGTTCTACCTCTGCTGTTCCCCGTTCTACCTCCGCTGTTCCCCGTTCTACCTCCGCTGTTCCCCCTTCTACCTCCGCTGTTCCCCCTTCTACCTCCGCTGTTCCCCGTTCTACCTCCGCTGTTCCCCCTTCTACCTCCGCTGTTCCCCGTTCTATCTCCGCTGTTCCCCGTTCTACCTCCTCTGTTCCCCGTTCTACCTCCGCTGTTCCCCGTTCTACCTCCGCTGTTCCCCCTTCTACCTCCGCTGTTCCCCCTTCTACCTCCGCTGTTCCCCGTTCTACCTCCGCTGTTCCCCGTTCCACCTCCGCTGTTCCACGTTATACCTCCGCTGTTCCCCCTTCTACCTCCGCTGTTCCCGGTTCTACCTCCGCTGTTCCCCGTTCTACCTCCGCTGTTCCCCGTTCTACCTCCGCTGTTCCCCGTTCTATCTCCGCTGTTCCCCCTTCTACCTCCGCTGTTCCCCCTTCTACCTCCGCTGTTCCCCGTTCTACCTCCGCTGTTCCCCGTTCTACCTCCGCTGTTCCCCCTTCTACCTCCGCTGTTCCCCGTTCTACCTCCGCTGTTCCCCGTTCTACCTCCGCTGTTCCACGTTCTACCTCCGCTGTTCCACGTTCTACCTCCGCTGTTCCACGTTCTACCTCCGCTGTTCCACCTTCTATCTCCGCTGTTCCCCGTTCTACCTCCGCTGTTCCCCGTTCTACCTCCGCTGTTCCCCCTTCTACCTCCGCTGTTCCCCGTTCTACCTCCGCTGTTCCCCGTTCTACCTCCGCTGTTCCACGTTCTACCTCCGCTGTTCCACGTTCTACCTCCGCTGTTCACTGTTCTACCTCCGCTGTTCCCCGTTCTACCTCCGCTGTTCACTGTTCTACCTCCGCTGTTCCACGTTCTACCTCCGCTGTTCACCGTTCTACCTCCGCTGTTCCCCGTTCTACCTCCGCTGTTCCCCGTTCTACCTCCGCTGTTCCCCCTTCTACCTCCGCTGTTCCCCCTTCTACCTCCGCTGTTCCCCGTTCTACCTCCGCTGTTCCCCGTTCTACCTCCGCTGTTCCCCGTTCTACCTCCGCTGTTCCCCCTTCTACCTCCGCTGTTCCCCCTTCTACCTCCGCTGTTCCCCGTTCTCCCTCTGCTGTTCCCCGTTCTACCTCTGCTGTTCCCCGTTCTACCTCCGCTGTTCCCCCTTCTCCCTCTGCTGTTCCCCATTCTACCTCCGCTGTTCCCCGTTCTACCTCTGCTGTTCCCCGTTCTCCCTCTGCTGTTCACCGTTCTACCTCCGCTGTTCCCCGTTCTACCTCCGCTGTTCCCCGTTCTACCTCCGCTGTTCCCCGTTCTCCCTCCGCTGTTCCCCGTTCTACCTCCGCTGTTCCCCGTTCTACCTCCGCTGTTCCCCCTTCTACCTCCGCTGTTCCCCCTTCTACCTCCGCTGTTCCCCGTTCTACCTCCGCTGTTCCCCGTTCTACCTCCGCTGTTCCCCGTTTTACCTTCGCTGTTCCCCGTTCTCCCTCTGCTGTTCCCCGTTCTATCTCTGCTGTTCCCCGTTCTACCTCCTCTGTTCCCCGTTCTACCTCCTCTGTTCCCCGTTCTACCTCCGCTGTTCCCCGTTCTACCTCCGCTGTTCCCCGTTCTACCTCCGCTGTTCCCCCTTCTACCTCCGCTGTTCCCCGTTCTACCTCCGCTGTTCCCCCTTTTACCTCCGCTGTTCCCCGTTCTACCTCCGCTGTTCCCCCTTCTTCCTCCGCTGTTCCCCGTTCTACCTCCGCTGTTCCCCCTTCTACCTCCGCTGTTCCCCGTTCTATCTCCGCTGTTCCCCGTTCTACCTCCTCTGTTCCCCGTTCTACCTCCGCTGTTCCCCGTTCTACCTCCGCTGTTCCCCGTTCTACCTCCGCTGTTCCCCCTTCTACCTCCGCTGTTCCCCCTTCTACCTCCGCTGTTCCCCGTTCTACCTCCGCTGTTCCCCGTTCCACCTCCGCTGTTCCACGTTATACCTCCGCTGTTCCCCCTTCTACCTCCGCTGTTCCCGGTTCTACCTCCGCTGTTCCCCGTTCTACCTCCGCTGTTCCCCGTTCTACCTCCGCTGTTCCCCGTTCTATCTCCGCTGTTCCCCGTTCTACCTCTGCTGTTCCCCGTTCTACCTCCGCTGTTCCCCCTTCTACCTCCGCTGTTCCCCGTTCTACCTCCGCTGTTCCCCGTTCTACCTCCGCTGTTCCACGTTCTACCTCTGCTGTTCCCCGTTCTACCTCCGCTGTTCCACGTTCTACCTCCGCTGTTCCCCGTTCTACCTCCGCTGTTCCCCGTTCTACCTCCGCTGTTCACTGTTCTACCTCCGCTGTTCCACGTTCTACCTCCGCTGTTCACCGTTCTACCTCCGCTGTTCCCCGTTCTACCTCCGCTGTTCCCCGTTCTACCTCCGCTGTTCCCCGTTCTACCTCCGCTGTTCCCCCTTCTACCTCCGCTGTTCCCCGTTCTACCTCCGCTGTTCCCCCTTCTACCTCCGCTGTTCCCCGTTCTATCTCCGCTGTTCCCCGTTCTACCTCCTCTGTTCCCCGTTCTACCTCCGCTGTTCCCCGTTCTACCTCCGCTGTTCCCCGTTCTACCTCCGCTGTTCCCCCTTCTACCTCCGCTGTTCCCCGTTCTACCTCCGCTGTTCCCCGTTCCACCTCCGCTGTTCCACGTTATACCTCCGCTGTTCCCCCTTCTACCTCCGCTGTTCCCGGTTCTACCTCCGCTGTTCCCCGTTCTACCTCCGCTGTTCCCCGTTCTATCTCCGCTGTTCCCCGTTCTACCTCTGCTGTTCCCCGTTCTACCTCCGCTGTTCCCCCTTCTACCTCCGCTGTTCCCCGTTCTACCTCCGCTGTTCCCCGTTCTACCTCCGCTGTTCCACGTTCTACCTCCGCTGTTCCCCGTTCTACCTCCGCTGTTCACTGTTCTACCTCCGCTGTTCCACGTTCTACCTCCGCTGTTCACCGTTCTACCTCCGCTGTTCCCCGTTCTACCTCCGCTGTTCCCCGTTCTACCTCCGCTGTTCCCCGTTCTACCTCCGCTGTTCCCCGTTCTACCTCCGCTGTTCCCCCTTCTACCTCCGCTGTTCCCCTTTCTACCTCCGCTGTTCCCCGTTCTACCTCCGCTGTTCCCCGCTCTACCTCCGCTGTTCCCCCTTCTACCTCTGCTGTTCCCCCTTCTACCTCCGCTGTTCCCCGCTCTACCTCTGCTGTTCCCCGTTCTACCTCCGCTGTTCCCCGTTCTACCTCCGCTGTTCCCCGTTCTACCTCCGCTGTTCCCCGTTCTACCTCCGCTGTTCCCCCTTCTACCTCCGCTGTTCCCCCTTCTACCTCCGCTGTTCCCCCTTCTACCTCCGCTGTTCCCCATTCTACCTCCGCTGTTCCCCGTTCTACCTCCGCTGTTCCCCCTTCTACCTCCGCTGTTCCCCCTTCTACCTCCGCTGTTCCCCGTTCTACCTCCGCTGTTCCCCCTTCTACCTCCGCTGTTCCCCCTTCTACCTCCGCTGTTCCCCGTTCTACCTCCGCTGTTCCCCGTTCCACCTCCGCTGTTCCACGTTATACCTCCGCTGTTCCCCCTTCTACCTCCGCTGTTCCCGGTTCTACCTCCGCTGTTCCCCGTTCTACCTCCGCTGTTCCCCGTTCTACCTCCGCTGTTCCCCGTTCTACCTCCGCTGTTCCCCCTTCTACCTCCGCTGTTCCCCCTTCTACCTCCGCTGTTCCCCCTTCTACCTCCGCTGTTCCCCGTTCTCCCTCTGCTGTTCCCCGTTCTACCTCTGCTGTTCCCCGTTCTACCTCTGCTGTTCCCCGTTCTCCCTCTGCTGTTCCCCGTTCTACCTCCGCTGTTCCCCGTTCTACCTCCGCTGTTCCCCGTTCTCCATCTGCTGTTCACCGTTCTACCTCCGCTGTTCCCCGTTCTACCTCCGCTGTTCCCCGTTCTACCTCCGCTGTTCCCCGTTCTCCCTCCGCTGTTCCCCGTTCTACCTCCGCTGTTCCCCCTTCTACCTCCGCTGTTCCCCCTTCTACCTCCGCTGTTCCCCCTTCTACCTCCGCTGTTCCCCGTTCTACCTCCGCTGTTCCCCGTTCTACCTCCGCTGTTCCCCGTTTTACCTTCGCTGTTCCCCGTTCTCCCTCTGCTGTTCCCCGTTCTATCTCTGCTGTTCCCCGTTCTACCTCCTCTGTTCCCCGTTCTACCTCCGCTGTTCCCCGTTCTACCTCCGCTGTTCCCCGTTCTACCTCCGCTGTTCCCCGTTCTATCTCTGCTGTTCCCCGTTCTACCTCCTCTGTTCCCCGTTCTACCTCCGCTGTTCCCCGTTCTACCTCCGCTGTTCCCCCTTCTACCTCCGCTGTTCCCCGCTCTACCTCTGCTGTTCCCCGCTCTACCTCTGCTGTTCCCCGTTCTACCTCTGCTGTTCCCCGTTCTACCTCTGCTGTTCCCCGTTCTACCTCCGCTGTTCCCCGTTCTACCTCCGCTGTTCCCCGTTCTACCTCCGCTGTTCCCCCTTCTACCTCCGCTGTTCCCCCTTCTACCTCCGCTGTTCCCCCTTCTACCTCCGCTGTTCCCCGTTCTACCTCCGCTGTTCCCCGTTCTACCTCCGCTGTTCCCCCTTCTACCTCCGCTGTTCCCCCTTCTACCTCCGCTGTTCCCCGTTCTACCTCCGCTGTTCCCCGTTCCACCTCCGCTGTTCCACGTTATACCTCCGCTGTTCCCCCTTCTACCTCCGCTGTTCCCGGTTCTACCTCCGCTGTTCCACGTTATACCTCCGCTGTTCCCCCTTCTACCTCCGCTGTTCCCGGTTCTACCTCCGCTGTTCCCCGTTCTACCTCCGCTGTTCCCCGTTCTACCTCCGCTGTTCCCCGTTCTACCTCCGCTGTTCCCCCTTCTACCTCCGCTGTTCCCCCTTCTACCTCCGCTGTTCCCCGTTCTCCCTCCGCTGTTCCCCGTTCTACCTCTGCTGTTCCCCGTTCTACCTCTGCTGTTCCCCGTTCTCCCTCTGCTGTTCCCCGTTCTACCTCCGCTGTTCCCCGTTCTACCTCCGCTGTTCCCCGTTCTACCTCCGCTGTTCCCCGTTCTACCTCCGCTGTTCCCCGTTCTACCTCCGCTGTTCCCCGTTCTACCTCCGCTGTTCCCCGTTCTCCCTCCGCTGTTCCCCGTTCTACCTCCGCTGTTCCCCCTTCTACCTCCGCTGTTCCCCCTTCTACCTCCGCTGTTCCCCCTTCTACCTCCGCTGTTCCCCGTTCTACCTCCGCTGTTCCCCGTTCTACCTCCGCTGTTCCCCGTTCTACCTCCGCTGTTCCCCGTTTTACCTTCGCTGTTCCCCGTTCTCCCTCTGCTGTTCCCCGTTCTACCTCTGCTGTTCCCCGTTCTACCTCCTCTGTTCCCCGTTCTACCTCCGCTGTTCCCCGTTCTACCTCCGCTGTTCCCCGTTCTACCTCCGCTGTTCCCTGTTCTATCTCCGCTGTTCCCCGTTCTACCTCTGCTGTTCCCCGTTCTCCCTCTGCTGTTCCCCGTTCTACCTCTGCTGTTCCCCGTTCTACCTCCGCTGTTCACTGTTCTACCTCCGCTGTTCCACGTTCTACCTCCGCTGTTCACCGTTCTACCTCCGCTGTTCCCCGTTCTACCTCCGCTGTTCCCCGTTCTACCTCCGCTGTTCACCGTTCTACCTCCGCTGTTCCCCGTTCTACCTCCGCTGTTCCCCGTTCTACCTCCGCTGTTCCCCGTTCTACCTCCGCTGTTCCCCGTTCTACCTCCGCTGTTCCCCCTTCTACCTCCGCTGTTCCCCGTTCTACCTCCGCTGTTCCCCGTTCTACCTCCGCTGTTCCCCCTTCTACCTCCGCTGTTCCCCCTTCTACCTCCGCTGTTCCCCGTTCTACCTCCGCTGTTCCCCGTTCCACCTCCGCTGTTCCACGTTATACCTCCGCTGTTCCCCCTTCTACCTCCGCTGTTCCCGGTTCTACCTCCGCTGTTCCACGTTATACCTCCGCTGTTCCCCCTTCTACCTCCGCTGTTCCCGGTTCTACCTCCGCTGTTCCCCGTTCTACCTCCGCTGTTCCCCGTTCTACCTCCGCTGTTCCCTGTTCTACCTCCGCTGTTCCCCCTTCTACCTCCGCTGTTCCCCCTTCTACCTCCGCTGTTCCCCGTTCTCCCTCTGCTGTTCCCCGTTCTACCTCTGCTGTTCCCCGTTCTACCTCTGCTGTTCCCCGTTCTCCCTCTGCTGTTCCCCGTTCTACCTCCGCTGTTCCCCGTTCTACCTCCGCTGTTCCCCGTTCTACCTCCGCTGTTCCCCGTTCTACCTCCGCTGTTCCCCGTTCTCCCTCCGCTGTTCCCCCTTCTACCTCCGCTGTTCCCCCTTCTACCTCCGCTGTTCCCCGTTCTACCTCCGCTGTTCCCCGTTCTACCTCCGCTGTTCCCCGTTCTACCTCCGCTGTTCCCCGTTTTACCTTCGCTGTTCCCCGTTCTCCCTCTGCTGTTCCCCGTTCTATCTCTGCTGTTCCCCGTTCTACCTCCTCTGTTCCCCGTTCTACCTCCGCTGTTCCCCGTTCTACCTCCGCTGTTCCCCGTTCTACCTCCGCTGTTCCCTGTTCTATCTCCGCTGTTCCCCGTTCTACCTCTGCTGTTCCCCGTTCTACCTCCGCTGTTCCCCCTTCTACCTCCGCTGTTCCCCGTTCTACCTCCGCTGTTCCCCGTTCTACCTCCGCTGTTCCACGTTCTACCTCCGCTGTTCACTGTTCTACCTCCGCTGTTCCCCGTTCTACCTCCGCTGTTCCCCGTTCTACCTCCGCTGTTCACTGTTCTACCTCCGCTGTTCCACGTTCTACCTCCGCTGTTCACCGTTCTACCTCCGCTGTTCCCCGTTCTACCTCCGCTGTTCCCCGTTCTACCTCCGCTGTTCCCCGTTCTACCTCCGCTGTTCCCCGTTCTACCTCCGCTGTTCCCCCTTCTACCTCCGCTGTTCCCCCTTCTACCTCCGCTGTTCCCCCTTCTACCTCCGCTGTTCCCCCTTCTACCTCCGCTGTTCCCCCTTCTACCTCCGCTGTTCCCCGTTCTACCTCCGCTGTTCCCCGTTCTACCTCCGCTGTTCCCCGTTCTACCTCCGCTGTTCCCCGTTCTACCTCCGCTGTTCCCCGTTCTACCTCCGCTGTTCCCCGTTCTACCTCCGCTGTTCCCCCTTCTACCTCCGCTGTTCCCCGTTCTACCTCCGCTGTTCCCCGTTCTACCTCCGCTGTTCCCCGTTCTACCTCTGCTGTTCCCCGTTCTACCTCCGCTGTTCCCCGTTCTACCTCTGCTGTTCCCCGTTCTACCTCCGCTGTTCCCCCTTCTACCTCCGCTGTTCCCCGTTCTACCTCCGCTGTTCCCCGTTCTACCTCCGCTGTTCCACGTTCTACCTCCGCTGTTCCCCGTTCTACCTCCGCTGTTCCACGTTCTACCTCCGCTGTTCCCCGTTCTACCTCCGCTGTTCCACGTTCTACCTCCGCTGTTCCACGTTCTACCTCCTCTGTTCCCCGTTCTACCTCCTCTGTTCCCCGTTCTACCTCCGCTGTTCCCCGTTCTCCCTCTGCTGTTCCACGTTCTACCTCCGCTGTTCACCGTTCTACCTCCGCTGTTCCCCGTTCTCCCTCCGCTGTTCCCCGTTCTACCTCCGCTGTTCCCCGTTCTACCTCTGCTGTTCCCCGTTCTACCTCCGCTGTTCCCCGTTCTACCTCCGCTGTTCCCCGTTCTACCTCCGCTGTTCCCCCTTCTACCTCCGCTGTTCCCCGTTCTACCTCCGCTGTTCCCCGTTCTACCTCCGCTGTTCCACGTTCTACCTCCGCTGTTCCCCGTTCTACCTCCGCTGTTCCACGTTCTACCTCCGCTGTTCCCCGTTCTACCTCCGCTGTTCCACGTTCTACCTCCGCTGTTCCACGTTCTACCTCCTCTGTTCCCCGTTCTACCTCCTCTGTTCCCCGTTCTACCTCCGCTGTTCCCCGTTCTCCCTCTGCTGTTCCACGTTCTACCTCCGCTGTTCACCGTTCTACCTCCGCTGTTCCCCGTTCTCCCTCCGCTGTTCCCCGTTCTACCTCCGCTGTTCCCCCTTCTACCTCCGCTGTTCCACGTTCTACCTCTGCTGTTCCCCGTTCTACCTCCGCTGTTCCCCCTTCTACCTCCGCTGTTCCACGTTCTACCTCCGATGTTCCCCGTTCTACCTCTGCTGTTCCCCGTTCTACCTCCGCTGTTCCCCCTTCTACCTCCGCTGTTCCCCGTTCTACCTCCGCTGTTCCCCCTTCTACCTCTGCTGTTCCCCGTTCTACCTCCGCTGTTCCCCTTTCTACCTCCGCTGTTCCCCGTTCTACCTCCGCTGTTCCCCGTTCTACCTCCGCTGTTCAGTGTTCTCCCTCTGCTCTGCACCACTTTGCAGGATGTTTGCTAATGGGGGCTAGGGAGGGCTGGTGAGGTGGTGTGTCATTAAGCTGTGAGAGGAGAGAGGAGGAGAAGCAGAGGGAAAGCAGGGCGAAACAGAGCGCAATGAAAGGAACTGCCGCCCCTTTAAATCCCCGGTTCCAAGAGAGGCTCTGAAGCAAAATAATGACATCACTCTGCGTGAGAGTTAATGTGTGTTGATGGCATGAAGGCCTAGGGGTCACCGGCTGCAGATACGTTGTCAGGGAGCTGATCGCTCTGCCGGGAGACGGGGGGGAGGGTGCTGGGGTGGGTGTGGGTGTCTACTAAGCTTAGATGTCAATACAGTACCTCCTGTATGTATTTATAGGAAGACAACTGCTGAAGACCGTTTAAACAGTTTAAACTTCCTCCTTCCTTTTTACCTACCCTGTTGTTGTAATACTGTATAATGGTCCTAATATGGTACATGTAATATCTAATACGGTATGGTGTATGTAATATCTAATATGCTATGGTATATGTAATATCTAATATGGTATGGTATATGTAATATCTAATATGCTATGGTATATGTAATATCTAATATGGTATATGTAATATCTAATACGGTATGGTATATGTAATATCTAATACGGTATGGTATATGTAATATCTAATATGGTATATGTAATATCTAATACGGTATGGTATATGTAATATCTAATATGGTATATGTAATATCTAATATGGTATGGTATATGTAATATCTAATATGGTATGGTATGTGTAATATCTAATATGGTATGGTATATGTAATATCTAATATGGTATATGTAATATCTAATATGGTATATGTAATATCTAATACGGTATGTTACATGTAATATCTAATATGGTATATGTAGTATCTAATATGGTATGGTATATGTAATATCTAATACGGTATGGCATATGTAATATCTAATATGGTATATGTAGTATCTAATATGGTATAGGTAATATCTAATATGGTATGGTATATGTAATATCTAATATGGTATATGTAATATCTAATATGGTATGGTATATGTCATATCTAATACGGTATATGTAATATCTAATACGGTATGGTATATGTAATATCTAATATGGTATGGTATATGTAATATCTAATATGGTATATGTAATATCTAATATGGTATGGTATATGTAATATCTAATACGGTATGGCATATGTAATATCTAATATGGTATATGTAGTATCTAATATGGTATATGTAATATCTAATATGGTATGGTATATGTAATATCTAATATGGTATATGTAATATCTAATATGGTATGGTATATGTCATATCTAATACGGTATATGTAATATCTAATACGGTATGGTGTATGTAATATCTAATACGGTATGGTATATATAATATCTAATACGGTATGGTATATGTAATATCTAATACGGTATATGTAATATCTAATACGGTATGGTATATATAATATCTAATACGGTATATGTAATATCTAATACGGTATGGTATATATAATATCTAATATGGTATGGTATATATAATATCTAATACGGTATGGTATATATAATATATAATACGGTATATGTAAAATCTAATACGGTATATGTAATATCTAATACGGTATATATAATATCTAATACGGTATGGTGTATGTAATATCTAATACGGTATGGTATATATAATATTTAATACGGTATGGTATATGTAATATCTAATACGGTATGGTATATGTAATATCTAATACGGTATGGTATATATAATATCTAATACGGTATATGTAAAATCTAATACGGTATGGTATATGTAATATCTAATATGGTATATGTAATATCTAATACGGTATATATAATATCTAATACGGTATGGTATATGTAATATCTAATACGGTATGGTATATATAATATCTAATACGGTATATGTAATATCTAATACGGTATGTTATATATAATATCTAATACGGTATATGTAATATCTAATACGGTATGGTGTATGTAATATCTAATACGGTATATGTAATATCTAATACGGTATGGTATATATAATGTCTAATATGGTATGGTATATATAATATCTAATACGGTATATGTAATATCTAATACGGTATGGTATATATAATATCTAATACGGTATATGTAATATCTAATACGGTATGGTATATGTAATATCTAATACGGTATGGTATATGTAATATCTAATACGGTATGGTATATGTAATATCTAATACGGTATATGTAATATCTAATACGGTATGGTATATGTAATATCTAATACGGTATGGTATATGTAATATCTAATACGGTATGGTATATGTAATATCTAATACGGTATATGTAATATCTAATATGGTATGGTATATGTAATATCTAATACGGTATGGTATATATAATATCTAGTGTGGTATGGTATATGTAATATCTAATATGCTATGGTATATGTAATATCTAATACGGTATGGTACATGTAATATCTAATACGGTATGGTATATGTAATATCTAATACGGTATGGTATATATAATATCTAGTGTGGTATGGTATATGTAATATCTAATATGCTATGGTATATGTAATATCTAATACGGTATGGTACATGTAATATCTAATACGGTATGGTATATATAATATCTAGTGTGGTATGGTATATGTAATATCTAATATGCTATGGTATATGTAATATCTAATACGGTATGGTATATATCATATCTAATACGGTATGGTGTATGTCATATCTAATACGGTATGGTATATGTAATATCTAATACGGTATATGTAATATCTAATACGGTATGGTATATATAATATCTAGTGTGGTATGGTATATGTAATATCTAATACGGTATGGTATATGTAATATCTAATACGGTATGGTATGTATCATATTTAATATGGTATGGTGTATGTCATATCTAATACGGTATGGTATATGTAATATCTAATATGGTATGGTATGTATGGTATATGGTATATTAATATGGTATGTATGGTATATGGTAAATTAATATGGTATGGTAAATTAATATGGTATGTATGGTATATGGTAAATTAATATGGTATGATATGTATGGTATATGGTAAATTAATATGGTATGGTATGTATGGTATATTAATATGGTATATTAATATGGTATGTATGGTATACGGTATATTAATATGGTATACGGAATATTAATATGGTATGTATGGTATATGGTATATTAATATGGTATGTATGGTATATGGTATATTAATATGGTATGTATGGTATATGGTATATTAATATGGTATGTATGGTATATGGTATATTAATATGGTATGTATGGTATATGGTATATAAATATGGTATGTATGGTATATGGTATATTAATATGGTATGTATGGTATATGGTATATCAATATGGTATGTATGGCATATGGTATATTAATATGGTATGTATGGTATATGGTATATTAATATGGTATGTATGGTATACGGTATATTAATATGGTATATTGTATATGGTATACTAATATGGTATTAATATGGTATGTATGGTATATTAATATGGTATGTATGGTATATTAATATGGTATGTATGGTATATGGTATATTAATATGGTATGTATGGTTTACGGTATATTAATATGGTATGTATGGTATATGGTATATTAATATGGTATGTATGGTATATGGTATATTAATATGGTAAATGGTATATTAATATGGTATGTATGGTATACGGTATATTAATATGGTAAATGGTATATTAATATGGTATGTATGGTATACGGTATATTAATATGGTATGTATGGTATATGGTATATTAATATGGTATGTATGGTATATGGTATATTAATATGGTATGTATGGTATATGGTATATTAATATGGTATATGGTATATTAATATGGTATATTGTATATGGTATATTAATATGGTATGTATGGTATATGGTATATTAATATGGTATATGGTATATTAATATGGTATGTATGGTATATTAATATGGTATGTATGGTATATGGTATATTAATATGGTATGTATGGTATACGGTATATTAATATGGTATGTATGGTATATGGTATATTAATATGGTGTGTATGGTATATGGTATATTAGTATGGTATGTATGGTATATGGTATATTAATATGGTATATGGTATATTAATATGGTATGTATGGTATATGGTATATTAGTATGGTATGTATGGTATATGGTATATTAATATGGTATGTATGGTATACGGTATATTAATATGGTATGTATGGTATATGGTATATTAATATGGTATGTATGGTATATTAATATGGTATGTATGGTATATGGTGTATTAATATGGTATATGGTATATTAATATGGTATGTATGGTATATGGTATATTAATATGGTATGTATGGTATATGGTATATTAATATGGTATGTATGGTATACGGTATATTAATATGGTATGTATGGTATATTAATATGGTATGTATGGTATATGGTGTATTAATATGGTATGTATGGTATATGGTATATTAATATGGTATGTATGGTATATTAATATGGTATGTATGGTATATGGTGTATTAATATGGTATATGGTATATTAATATGGTATGTATGGTATATGGTGTATTAATATGGTATGTATGGTATATGGTATATTAATATGGTATGTATGGTATATTAATATGGTATGTATGGTATATGGTGTATTAATATGGTATATGGTATATTAATATGGTATGTATGGTATATGGTATATTAATATGGTATGGTATATGGTATATTAATATGGTATGTATGGTATATTAATATGGTATGTATGGTATATGGTGTATTAATATGGTATATGGTATATTAATATGGTATGTATGGTATACCGTATATTAATATGGTATTTTTTGGTATATGGTATATTAATATGGTGTGTATGGTATATTAATATGGTATGTATGGTATACGGTATATTAATATGGTATGTATGGTATATGGTATATTAATATGGTATGTATGGTATATTGTATATTAATATGGTAAATGGTATATTAATATGGTATGTATGGTATATGGTATATTAATATGGTAAATGGTATATTAATATGGTATGTATGGTGTATTAATATGGTATGTATGGTATTAATATGGTATGTATGGTATGTATGGTATATTAATATGGTATGTATGGTATACGGTATATTAATATGGTATATGGTATATTAATATGGTATGTATGGTATATGGTATATTAATATGGTATGCATGGTATATGGTATATTAATATGGTATGTATGGTATACGGTATATTAGTATGGTATGTATGGTATATGGTATATTAATATGGTATGGTATACGGTATATTAGTATGGTATGTTTGGTATATGGTATATTAATATGGTCCTGTGTGGCTCAGTTGGTTAGAGCGTGTCACTAACAGTGCTAGGGTCCGGGGAGTGATTTCTATAGGGACTAATTAAATGTGTTCACTCACTGTACTACTCTACAGTACGTCTTAAGTTTGCATCTCTCTCTCCCCCTCTCTCACTCTCCCCTCCCTCCCTCTCTCCCTACCTACCTCTCTTTCCCCTCCCTCCCTCTCTCTCTCTCTCTCCTCTCCTCCCTCCCCCGTCCCTCCCTCCTGCCCTGACCCTCCCTCTCTCCCTCTCTCTCCCTCCTTCCCTGTCCCTCCCTCCTGCCTTGTCCCTCCGTCTCTCTCTCCCTACCTACCTCTCTCTCCCCTCTCTCCCTACCTACCTCTCTCTCCCCTCTCTCCCGCTCTCCCTTCCTACCTCTCTCTCCCTCTCTCTCCCCTCCCTGCCTCCTTCCCTGTACATCATTTAAAAGCTTAACTTCTTGTTAATCCAACCGCATTGTTAGATTTCAAAAAGGCTTTACGGCGAAAGCACACCATGCGATTATCTGAGGACAGCGCCCCGCGTACAAAAGCATAAAAAACATTTCCCAAACCAGCAGAGGCGTCACAAAAGTCAGAAATAATAAACTGTCTCTCTCGATCTCTCTCTCCTTCTCCTCTCTCTCTCCTCCTCCTCTCTCTCTCTCTCTCTCTCCTCCTCCTCCTCTCTTTCTCCTCCTCCTCTCTCTCTCCTCCTCCAGATGCCAGTATGTCCCCGGACGTCTCCAAGCAGAGCCAGTGGTGTCACATGGCCTACTGGGAACACCGTGAGCGCGTGGGCCGTCTCTACCCGGTCTACCACACCTCCGTCTCTGTCTTCTATGACCTACCTCAGGGATCCGGCTTCTGTCTGAGCCAGCTCAGCCTCCACAATAACCATCAACCCTGTTCCACAGACCACCCCCGCTCCAGTACCGTCCAGCGCACACGCGCCAAGATCGGTTACGGTATCCTCCTCAGTAAGGAACCGGACGGGGTGTGGGCCTATAACCGGAGTCAACACCCCATCTTTGTGAATTCCCCCACCCTGGATGTTCCTGGGTGCAGGAGTCTGGTTGTGACGAAGGTGATGTCAGGATATTCTATCAGGGTGTTTGACTGGGAGAGATCCGGCAGGTTGAGGAGCTTGCAGCACGCAGACCCTATAGAGCTGCTAGAGGGGCCCTATGATCCTAACAGTGTGAGGATTAGCTTCGCTAAGGGATGGGGCCCCTGCTATTCCAGACAGTTTATTACATCATGCCCCTGCTGGCTGGAGATACTGCTCAACACACACACATAATACAGAGAGATGGAATGAGAGATAGAATAAGAGCGAGAGAGAGATGGAATGAGAGAGAGACTATACCACATTTCATCTACCTAGATTTAATATAAAGTTTTATATATTATATCAAACATATATATTATACTGTAAGTAAATATATATTCTACTGTAAATAAATATATATTATACTGTAAATAAATATATATTATACTGTAAAAACGGACTCATTACAGTGTCATTATTTATGTGTGGACAAGAGGAAAGAAACAGAAGATGCACTATATACAGTAACAGTCTACTAGTTATATACAGTAACAGTCTACTAGTTATATACAGTAACAGTCTGTTATATACAGTAACAGTCTACTAGTTATATACAGTACCAGTCTGTTATATACAGTAACAGTCTACTAGTTATATACAGTACCAGTCTACTAGTTATATACAGTACCAGTCTACTAGTTATATACAGTACCAGTCTACTAGTTATATACAGTACCAGTCTACTAGTTATATACAGTACCAGTCTGTTATATACAGTACCAGTCTGTTATATACAGTACCAGTCTGTTATATACAGTACCAGTCTACTAGTTATATACAGTACCAGTTTACTAGTTATATACAGTAACAGTCTACTAGTTATATACAGTAACAGTCTACTAGTTATATACAGTACCAGTCTGTTATATACAGTAACAGTCTGTTATATACAGTAACAGTCTACTAGTTATATACAGTACCAGTCTACTAGTTATATACAGTACCAGTCTACTAGTTATATACAGTACCAGTCTACTAGTTATATACAGTACCAGTCTACTAGTTATATACAGTACCAGTCTACTAGTTATATACAGTACCAGTCTACTAGTTATATACAGTACCAGTCTACTAGTTATATACAGTACCAGTCTACTAGTTATATACAGTACCAGTCTACTAGTTATATACAGTAACAGTCTGTTATATACAGTACCAGTCTACTAGTTATATACAGTACCAGTCTGTTATATACAGTACCAGTCTACTAGTTATATACAGTACCAGTCTACTAGTTATATACAGTACCAGTCTACTAGTTATATACAGTACCAGTCTGTTATATACAGTACCAGTCTACTAGTTATATACAGTACCAGTCTACTAGTTATATACAGTACCAGTCTACTAGTTATATACAGTACCAGTATACTAGTTATATACAGTACCAGTCTACTAGTTATATACAGTACCAGTCTACTAGTTATATACAGTACCAGTCTACTAGTTATATACAGTACCAGTCTACTAGTTATATACAGTAACAGTCTGTTATATACAGTACCAGTCTACTAGTTATATACAGTACCAGTCTGTTATATACAGTACCAGTCTACTAGTTATATACAGTACCAGTCTACTAGTTATATACAGTACCAGTCTGCTAGTTATATACAGTAACAGTCTGTTATATACAGTACCAGTCTGTTATATACAGTAACAGTCTGTTATATACAGTACCAGTCTGTTATATACAGTACCAGTCAGTTATATACAGTACCAGTCTGTTATATACAGTACCAGTCTGTTATATACAGTACCAGTCTGTTATATACAGTACCAGTCTGTTATATACAGTAACAGTCTACTAGTTATATACAGTACCAGTCTACTAGTTATATACAGTACCAGTCTACTAGTTATATACAGTAACAGTCTGTTATATACAGTAACAGTCTACTAGTTATATACAGTACCAGTCTACTAGTTATATACAGTACCAGTCTACTAGTTATATACAGTAACAGTCTGTTATATACAGTACCAGTCTGTTATATACAGTACCAGTCTGTTATATACAGTACCAGTCTGTTATATACAGTACCAGTCTGTTATATACAGTACCAGTCTGTTATATACAGTACCAGTCTGTTATATACAGTACCAGTCTGTTATATACGGTACCAGTCTGTTATATACAGTACCAGTCTACTAGTTATATACAGTACCAGTTTACTAGTTATATACAGTACCAGTCTACTAGTTATATACAGTACCAGTCTACTAGTTATATACAGTACCAGTCTACTAGTTATATACAGTACCAGTCTACTAGTTATATACAGTACCAGTCTACTAGTTATATACAGTACCAGTCTACTAGTTATATACAGTACCAGTCTACTAGTTATATACAGTACCAGTCTACTAGTTATATACAGTACCAGTCTACTAGTTATATACAGTACCAGTCTACTAGTTATATACAGTACCAGTCTACTAGTTATATACAGTAACAGTCTGTTATATACAGTACCAGTCTACTAGTTATATACAGTACCAGTCTGTTATATACAGTACCAGTCTACTAGTTATATACAGTACCAGTCTACTAGTTATATACAGTACCAGTCTACTAGTTATATACAGTACCAGTCTGTTATATACAGTACCAGTCTACTAGTTATATACAGTACCAGTCTACTAGTTATATACAGTACCAGTCTACTAGTTATATACAGTACCAGTCTACTAGTTATATACAGTACCAGTCTACTAGTTATATACAGTACCAGTCTACTAGTTATATACAGTACCAGTCTACTAGTTATATACAGTACCAGTCTACTAGTTATATACAGTAACAGTCTGTTATATACAGTACCAGTCTACTAGTTATATACAGTACCAGTCTGTTATATACAGTACCAGTCTACTAGTTATATACAGTACCAGTCTACTAGTTATATACAGTACCAGTCTACTAGTTATATACAGTAACAGTCTGTTATATACAGTACCAGTCTGTTATATACAGTAACAGTCTGTTATATACAGTACCAGTCTGTTATATACAGTACCAGTCAGTTATATACAGTACCAGTCTGTTATATACAGTACCAGTCTGTTATATACAGTACCAGTCTGTTATATACAGTACCAGTCTGTTATATACAGTAACAGTCTACTAGTTATATACAGTACCAGTCTACTAGTTATATACAGTACCAGTCTACTAGTTATATACAGTAACAGTCTGTTATATACAGTAACAGTCTACTAGTTATATACAGTACCAGTCTACTAGTTATATACAGTACCAGTCTACTAGTTATATACAGTAACAGTCTGTTATATACAGTAACAGTCTACTAGTTATATACAGTACCAGTCTACTAGTTATATACAGTACCAGTCTACTAGTTATATACAGTAACAGTCTGTTATATACAGTACCAGTCTGTTATATACAGTACCAGTCTGTTATATACAGTAACAGTCTACTAGTTATATACAGTACCAGTCTACTAGTTATATACAGTACCAGTCTACTAGTTATATACAGTACCAGTCTGTTATATACAGTACCAGTCTACTAGTTATATACAGTACCAGTCTGTTATATACAGTAACAGTCTACTAGTTATATACAGTACCAGTCTGTTATATACAGTAACAGTCTACTAGTTATACACAGTACCAGTCTGTTATATACAGTACCAGTCTGTTATATACAGTACCAGTCTACTAGTTATATACAGTACCAGTCTACTAGTTATATACAGTACCAGTCTACTAGTTATATACAGTACCAGTCTGTTATATACAGTACCAGTCTACTAGTTATATACAGTACCAGTCTACTAGTTATATACAGTACCAGTCTACTAGTTATATACAGTACCAGTCTGTTATATACAGTACCAGTCTGTTATATACAGTACCAGTCTACTAGTTATATACAGTACCAGTCTGTTATATACAGTACCAGTCTGTTATATACAGTACCAGTTTACTAGTTATATACAGTACCAGTCTACTAGTTATATACAGTACCAGTCTACTAGTTATATACAGTACCAGTCTACTAGTTATATACAGTACCAGTCTACTAGTTATATACAGTACCAGTCTGTTATATACAGTACCAGTCTGTTATATACAGTACCAGTCTACTAGTTATATACAGTACCAGTCTGTTATATACAGTAACAGTCTACTAGTTATATACAGTACCAGTCTGTTATATACAGTACCAGTCTACTAGTTATATACAGTACCAGTTTACTAGTTATATACAGTACCAGTCTGTTATATACAGTACCAGTTTACTAGTTATATACAGTACCAGTCTGTTATATACAGTAACAGTCTACTAGTTATATACAGTACCAGTCTGTTATATACAGTACCAGTCTGTTATATACAGTACCAGTCTGTTATATACAGTAACAGTCTACTAGTTATATACAGTACCAGTCTGTTATATACAGTACCAGTCTGTTATATACAGTACCAGTTTACTAGTTATATACAGTACCAGTCTGTTATATACAGTAACAGTCTACTAGTTATATACAGTACCAGTCTGTTATATACAGTACCAGTCTACTAGTTATATACAGTACCAGTCTACTAGTTATATACAGTACCAGTCTGTTATATACAGTACCAGTCTACTAGTTATATACAGTACCAGTCTACTAGTTATATACAGTACCAGTCTGTTATATACAGTAACAGTCTACTAGTTATATACAGTACCAGTCTGTTATATACAGTACCAGTCTACTAGTTATATACAGTACCAGTCTGTTATATACAGTACCAGTCTACTAGTTATATACAGTACCAGTCTGTTATATACAGTACCAGTCTACTAGTTATATACAGTACCAGTCTACTAGTTATATACAGTACCAGTCTACTAGTTATATACAGTACCAGTCTGTTATATACAGTACCAGTCTGTTATATACAGTACCAGTCTACTAGTTATATACAGTACCAGTCTGTTATATACAGTACCAGTCTGTTATATACAGTACCAGTTTACTAGTTATATACAGTACCAGTCTACTAGTTATATACAGTACCAGTCTACTAGTTATATACAGTACCAGTCTACTAGTTATATACAGTACCAGTCTACTAGTTATATACAGTACCAGTCTGTTATATACAGTACCAGTCTGTTATATACAGTACCAGTCTACTAGTTATATACAGTACCAGTCTGTTATATACAGTAACAGTCTACTAGTTATATACAGTACCAGTCTGTTATATACAGTACCAGTCTACTAGTTATATACAGTACCAGTTTACTAGTTATATACAGTACCAGTCTGTTATATACAGTACCAGTTTACTAGTTATATACAGTACCAGTCTGTTATATACAGTAACAGTCTACTAGTTATATACAGTACCAGTCTGTTATATACAGTACCAGTCTGTTATATACAGTACCAGTCTGTTATATACAGTAACAGTCTACTAGTTATATACAGTACCAGTCTGTTATATACAGTACCAGTCTGTTATATACAGTACCAGTTTACTAGTTATATACAGTACCAGTCTGTTATATACAGTAACAGTCTACTAGTTATATACAGTACCAGTCTGTTATATACAGTACCAGTCTACTAGTTATATACAGTACCAGTCTACTAGTTATATACAGTACCAGTCTGTTATATACAGTACCAGTCTACTAGTTATATACAGTACCAGTCTACTAGTTATATACAGTACCAGTCTGTTATATACAGTAACAGTCTACTAGTTATATACAGTACCAGTCTGTTATATACAGTACCAGTCTACTAGTTATATACAGTACCAGTCTGTTATATACAGTACCAGTCTACTAGTTATATACAGTACCAGTCTACTAGTTATATACAGTACCAGTCTACTAGTTATATACAGTACCAGTCTGTTTATATACAGTAACAGTCTACTAGTTATATACAGTACCAGTCTGTTATATACAGTACCAGTTTACTAGTTATATACAGTACCAGTCTACTAGTTATATACAGTACCAGTCTACTAGTTATATACAGTACCAGTCTACTAGTTATATACAGTACCAGTCTGTTATATACAGTACCAGTCTACTAGTTATATACAGTACCAGTCTGTTATATACAGTACCAGTCTGTTATATACAGTACCAGTCTACTAGTTATATACAGTACCAGTCTACTAGTTATATATAGTACCAGTCTACTAGTTATATACAGTACCAGTCTACTAGTTATATACAGTACCAGTCTGTTATATACAGTACCAGTCTGTTATATACAGTACCAGTCTACTAGTTATATACAGTACCAGTCTACTAGTTATATACAGTACCAGTCTACTAGTTATATACAGTACCAGTCTGTTATATACAGTACCAGTTTACTAGTTATATACAGTACCAGTCTGTTATATACAGTACCAGTCTACTAGTTATATACAGTACCAGTCTACTAGTTATATACAGTACCAGTCTACTAGTTATATACAGTACCAGTCTGTTATATACAGTACCAGTCTACTAGTTATATACAGTACCAGTCTACTAGTTATATACAGTACCAGTCTACTAGTTATATACAGTACCAGTTTACTAGTTATATACAGTACCAGTCTGTTATATACAGTACCAGTCTACTAGTTATATACAGTACCAGTCTGTTATATACAGTACCAGTCTACTAGTTATATACAGTACCAGTCTACTAGTTATATACAGTACCAGTTTACTAGTTATATACAGTACCAGTCTACTAGTTATATACAGTACCAGTCTGTTATATACAGTACCATTCTGTTATATACAGTACCAGTCTGTTATATACAGTACCAGTCTGTTATATACAGTACCAGTCTACTAGTTATATACAGTACCAGTCTACTAGTTATATACAGTACCAGTCGACTAGTTATATACAGTACCAGTCTACTAGTTATATACAGTGCCAGTCTACTAGTTATATACAGTACCAGTCTACTAGTTATATACAGTACCAGTCTGTTATATACAGTACCAGTCTACTAGTTATATACAGTACCAGTCTACTAGTTATATACAGTACCAGTCTACTAGTTATATACAGTACCAGTCTACTAGTTATATACAGTACCAGTCTACTAGTTATATACAGTACCATTCTGTTATATACAGTACCAGTCTACTAGTTATATACAATACCAGTCTACTAGTTATATACAGTACCAGTCTACTAGTTATATACAGTACCAGTCTGTTATATACAGTACCAGTCTGTTATATACAGTACCAGTCTACTAGTTATATACAGTACCAGTCTACTAGTTATATACAGTACCAGTCTACTAGTTATATACAGTACCAGTCTACTAGTTATATACAGTACCAGTCTACTAGTTATATACAGTACCAGTCTACTAGTTATATGCAGTACCATTCTGTTATATACAGTACCAGTCTACTAGTTATATACAGTACCAGTCTGTTATATACAGTACCAGTTTACTAGTTATATACAGTACCAGTCTACTAGTTATATACAGTACCAGTCTACTAGTTATATACAGTACCAGTCTACTAGTGATTTACAGTAACAGTCTACTAGTTATATACAGTACCAGTCTACTAGTTATATACAGTGCCAGTCTACTAGTTATATACAGTACCAGTCTACTAGTTATATACAGTACCAGTCTACTAGTTATATACAGTACCAGTCTACTAGTTATATACAGTACCAGTCTACTAGTTATATACAGTACCAGTCTGTTATATACAGTACCAGTTTACTAGTTATATACAGTACCATTCTGTTATATACAGTACCAGTCTGTTATATACAGTACCAGTCTGTTATATACAGTACCAGTCTACTAGTTATATACAGTACCAGTCTACTAGTTATATACAGTACCGGTCTACTAGTTATATACAGTACCAGTCTACTAGTTATATACAGTACCAGTCTGCTAGTTATATACAGTACCAGTCTGTTATATACAGTACCAGTCTGTTATATACAGTACCAGTCTACTAGTTATATACAGTACCAGTCTACTAGTTATATACAGTACCAGTCTACTAGTTATATACAGTACCAGTCTGTTATATACAGTACCAGTCTGTTATATACAGTACCAGTCTGTTATATACAGTACCAGTCTACTAGTTATATACAGTACCAGTCTACTAGTTATATACAGTACCAGTCTACTAGTTATATACAGTACCAGTCTGTTATATACAGTACCAGTCTGTTATATACAGTACCAGTCTACTAGTTATATACAGTACCAGTCTACTAGTTATATACAGTACCAGTCTACTAGTTATATACAGTACCAGTCTGTTCTATACAGTACCGGTCTACTAGTTATATACAGTACCAGTCAGTTATATACAGTACCAGTCTACTAGTTATATACAGTACCAGTCTACTAGTTATATACAGTACCAGTCTGTTATATACAGTACCAGTCTACTAGTTATATACAGTACCAGTCAGTTATATACAGTACCAGTCAGTTATATACAGTACCAGTCTACTAGTTATATACAGTACCAGTCTACTAGTTATATACAGTACCAGTCTACTAGTTATATACAGTACCAGTCTACTAGTTATATACAGTACCAGTCTACTAGTTATATACAGTACCAGTCTACTAGTTATATACAGTACCAGTCTACTAGTTATATACAGTACCAGTCTACTAGTTATATACAGTACCAGTCTACTAGTTATATACAGTACCAGTCTACTAGTTATATACAGTACCAGTCTGTTATATACAGTACCAGTCTACTAGTTATATACAGTACCAGTCAGTTATATACAGTACCAGTCTGTTATATACAGTACCAGTCTACTAGTTATATACAGTACCAGTCTGTTATATACAGTACCAGTCTACTAGTTATATACAGTACCAGTCTGTTATATACAGTACCAGTCTACTAGTTATATACAGTACCAGTCTACTAGTTATATACAGTACCAGTCTGTTATATACAGTACCAGTCTACTAGTTATATACAGTACCAGTCTACTAGTTATATACAGTACCGGTCTACTAGTTATATACAGTACCAGTTTACTAGTTATATACAGTACCGGTCTACTAGTTATATACAGTACCAGTCTACTAGTTATATACAGTACCAGTCTGTTATATACAGTACCAGTCTACTAGTTATATACAGTACCAGTCTACTAGTTATATACAGTACCAGTCTGTTATATACAGTACCAGTCTACTAGTTATATACAGTACCAGTCTGTTATATACAGTACCAGTCTACTAGTTATATACAGTTCCAGTCTACTAGTTATATACAGTACCAGTCTACTAGTTATATACAGTACCAGTCTACTAGTTATATACAGTACCAGTCTACTAGTTATATACAGTACCAGTCTGTTATATACAGTACCAGTCTGTTATATACAGTACCAGTCTACTAGTTATATACAGTACCAGTCTACTAGTTATATACAGTACCAGTCTGTTATATACAGTACCAGTCTGTTATATACAGTACCAGTTTACTAGTTATATACAGTACCAGTTTACTAGTTATATACAGTACCAGTCTACTAGTTATATACAGTAACAGTCTGTCATATACAGTACCAGTCTACTAGTTATATACAGTACCAGTCTACTAGTTATATATAGTACCAGTTTACTAGTTATATACAGTACCAGTCTGTTATATACAGTACCAGTCTACTAGTTATATACAGTTCCAGTCTACTAGTTATATACAGTACCAGTCTACTAGTTATATACAGTACCAGTCTACTAGTTATATACAGTACCAGTCTACTAGTTATATACAGTACCAGTCTGTTATATACAGTACCAGTCTGTTATATACAGTACCAGTCTACTAGTTATATACAGTACCAGTCTACTAGTTATATACAGTGCCAGTCTACTAGTTATATACAGTACCAGTCTACTAGTTATATACAGTACCAGTCTACTAGTTATATACAGTACCAGTCTGTTATATACAGTACCAGTCTACTAGTTATATACAGTACCAGTCTACTAGTTATATACAGTACCAGTCTGTTATATACAGTACCATTCTGTTATATACAGTACCAGTCTGTTATATACAGTACCAGTCTACTAGTTATATACAGTACCAGTCTGTTATATACAGTACCAGTCTGTTATATACAGTACCAGTCTACTAGTTATATACAGTACCAGTCTGTTATATACAGTACCAGTCTACTAGTTATATACAGTACCAGTCTACTAGTTATATACAGTACCAGTCTACTAGTTATATACAGTACCAGTCTGTTATATACAGTACCAGTCTGTTATATACAGTACCAGTCTACTAGTTATATACAGTACCAGTCTACTAGTTATATACAGTACCAGTCTACTAGTTATATACCATACCAGTCTGTTATATACAGTACCAGTCTACTAGTTATATACAGTACCAGTCTACTAGTTATATACAGTACCAGTCTACTAGTTATATACCATACCAGTCTGTTATATACAGTACCAGTCTACTAGTTATATACAGTACCAGTCTACTAGTTATATACAGTACCAGTCTACTAGTTATATACCATACCAGTCTGTTATATACAGTACCAGTCTACTAGGTATATACAGTACCAGTCTACTAGTTATATACAGTACCAGTTTACTAGTTATATACAGTACCAGTCTGTTATATACAGTACCAGTCTACTAGTTATATACAGTACCAGTCTGTTATATACAGTACCAGTCTACTAGTTATATACAGTACCAGTCTACTAGTTATATACAGTACCAGTTTACTAGTTATATACAGTACCAGTCTACTAGTTATATACAGTACCAGTCTGTTATATACAGTACCATTCTGTTATATACAGTACCAGTCTGTTATATACAGTACCAGTCTGTTATATACAGTACCAGTCTACTAGTTATATACATTACCAGTCTACTAGTTATATACAGTACCAGTCGACTAGTTATATACAGTACCAGTCTACTAGTTATATACAGTGCCAGTCTACTAGTTATATACAGTACCAGTCTACTAGTTATATACAGTACCAGTCTGTTATATACAGTACCAGTCTACTAGTTATATACAGTACCAGTCTACTAGTTATATACAGTACCAGTCTACTAGTTATATACAGTACCAGTCTACTAGTTATATACAGTACCAGTCTACTAGTTATATACAGTACCATTCTGTTATATACAGTACCAGTCTACTAGTTATATACAGTACCAGTCTACTAGTTATATACAGTACCAGTCTACTAGTTATATACAGTACCAGTCTGTTATATACAGTACCAGTCTGTTATATACAGTACCAGTCTACTAGTTATATACAGTACCAGTCTACTAGTTATATACAGTACCAGTCTACTAGTTATATACAGTACCAGTCTACTAGTTATATACAGTACCAGTCTACTAGTTATATACAGTACCAGTCTACTAGTTATATACAGTACCATTCTGTTATATACAGTACCAGTCTACTAGTTATATACAGTACCAGTCTGTTATATACAGTACCAGTTTACTAGTTATATACAGTACCAGTCTACTAGTTATATACAGTACCAGTCTACTAGTTATATACAGTACCAGTCTACTAGTTATTTACAGTAACAGTCTACTAGTTATATACAGTACCAGTCTACTAGTTATATACAGTGCCAGTCTACTAGTTATATACAGTACCAGTCTACTAGTTATATACAGTACCAGTCTACTAGTTATATACAGTACCAGTCTACTAGTTATATACAGTACCAGTCTACTAGTTATATACAGTACCAGTCTGTTATATACAGTACCAGTTTACTAGTTATATACAGTACCATTCTGTTATATACAGTACCAGTCTGTTATATACAGTACCAGTCTACTAGTTATATACAGTACCAGTCTACTAGTTATATACAGTACCGGTCTACTAGTTATATACAGTACCAGTCTACTAGTTATATACAGTACCAGTCTGCTAGTTATATACAGTACCAGTCTGTTATATACAGTACCAGTCTACTAGTTATATACAGTACCAGTCTACTAGTTATATACAGTACCAGTCTACTAGTTATATACAGTACCAGTCTACTAGTTATATACAGTACCAGTCTGTTCTATACAGTACCGGTCTACTAGTTATATACAGTACCAGTCAGTTATATACAGTACCAGTCTACTAGTTATATACAGTACCAGTCTACTAGTTATATACAGTACCAGTCTGTTATATACAGTACCAGTCTACTAGTTATATACAGTACCAGTCAGTTATATACAGTACCAGTCAGTTATATACAGTACCAGTCTACTAGTTATATACAGTACCAGTCTACTAGTTATATACAGTACCAGTCTACTAGTTATATACAGTACCAGTCTACTAGTTATATACAGTACCAGTCTACTAGTTATATACAGTACCAGTCTACTAGTTATATACAGTACCAGTCTACTAGTTATATACAGTACCAGTCTACTAGTTATATACAGTACCAGTCTACTAGTTATATACAGTACCAGTCTACTAGTTATATACAGTACCAGTCTGTTATATACAGTACCAGTCTACTAGTTATATACAGTACCAGTCAGTTATATACAGTACCAGTCTGTTATATACAGTACCAGTCTACTAGTTATATACAGTACCAGTCTGTTATATACAGTACCAGTCTACTAGTTATATACAGTACCAGTCTACTAGTTATATACAGTACCAGTCTACTAGTTATATACAGTACCAGTGTACTAGTTATATACAGTACCAGTGTACTAGTTATATACAGTACCAGTCTGTTATATACAGTACCAGTCTACTAGTTATATACAGTACCAGTCTACTAGTTATATACAGTACCGGTCTACTAGTTATATACAGTACCAGTTTACTAGTTATATACAGTACCGGTCTACTAGTTATATACAGTACCAGTCTACTAGTTATATACAGTACCAGTCTGTTATATACAGTACCAGTCTACTAGTTATATACAGTACCAGTCTACTAGTTATATACAGTACCAGTATGTTATATACAGTACCAGTCTACTAGTTATATACAGTACCAGTCTGTTATATACAGTACCAGTCTACTAGTTATATACAGTTCCAGTCTACTAGTTATATACAGTACCAGTCTACTAGTTATATACAGTACCAGTCTACTAGTTATATACAGTACCAGTCTACTAGTTATATACAGTACCAGTCTGTTATATACAGTACCAGTCTGTTATATACAGTACCAGTCTACTAGTTATATACAGTACCAGTCTACTAGTTATATACAGTACCAGTCTGTTATATACAGTACCAGTCTGTTATATACAGTACCAGTTTACTAGTTATATACAGTACCAGTTTACTAGTTATATACAGTACCAGTCTACTAGTTATATACAGTACCAGTCTGTCATATACAGTACCAGTCTACTAGTTATATACAGTACCAGTCTACTAGTTATATACAGTACCAGTTTACTAGTTATATACAGTACCAGTCTGTTATATACAGTACCAGTCTACTAGTTATATACAGTACCAGTCTACTAGTTATATACAGTACCAGTCTACTAGTTATATACAGTACCAGTCTACTAGTTATATACAGTACCAGTCTACTAGTTATATACAGTACCAGTCTGTTATATACAGTACCAGTTTACTAGTTATATACAGTACCATTCTGTTATATACAGTACCAGTCTGTTATATACAGTACCAGTCTACTAGTTATATACAGTACCAGTCTACTAGTTATATACAGTACCGGTCTACTAGTTATATACAGTACCAGTCTACTAGTTATATACAGTACCAGTCTGCTAGTTATATACAGTACCAGTCTGTTATATACAGTACCAGTCTACTAGTTATATACAGTACCAGTCTACTAGTTATATACAGTACCAGTCTACTAGTTATATACAGTACCAGTCTACTAGTTATATACAGTACCAGTCTGTTCTATACAGTACCGGTCTACTAGTTATATACAGTACCAGTCAGTTATATACAGTACCAGTCTACTAGTTATATACAGTACCAGTCTACTAGTTATATACAGTACCAGTCTGTTATATACAGTACCAGTCTACTAGTTATATACAGTACCAGTCAGTTATATACAGTACCAGTCAGTTATATACAGTACCAGTCTACTAGTTATATACAGTACCAGTCTACTAGTTATATACAGTACCAGTCTACTAGTTATATACAGTACCAGTCTACTAGTTATATACAGTACCAGTCTACTAGTTATATACAGTACCAGTCTACTAGTTATATACAGTACCAGTCTACTAGTTATATACAGTACCAGTCTACTAGTTATATACAGTACCAGTCTACTAGTTATATACAGTACCAGTCTACTAGTTATATACAGTACCAGTCTGTTATATACAGTACCAGTCTACTAGTTATATACAGTACCAGTCAGTTATATACAGTACCAGTCTGTTATATACAGTACCAGTCTACTAGTTATATACAGTACCAGTCTGTTATATACAGTACCAGTCTACTAGTTATATACAGTACCAGTCTACTAGTTATATACAGTACCAGTCTACTAGTTATATACAGTACCAGTGTACTAGTTATATACAGTACCAGTCTGTTATATACAGTACCAGTCTACTAGTTATATACAGTACCAGTCTACTAGTTATATACAGTACCGGTCTACTAGTTATATACAGTACCAGTTTACTAGTTATATACAGTACCGGTCTACTAGTTATATACAGTACCAGTCTACTAGTTATATACAGTACCAGTCTGTTATATACAGTACCAGTCTACTAGTTATATACAGTACCAGTCTACTAGTTATATACAGTACCAGTATGTTATATACAGTACCAGTCTACTAGTTATATACAGTACCAGTCTGTTATATACAGTACCAGTCTACTAGTTATATACAGTTCCAGTCTACTAGTTATATACAGTACCAGTCTACTAGTTATATACAGTACCAGTCTACTAGTTATATACAGTACCAGTCTACTAGTTATATACAGTACCAGTCTGTTATATACAGTACCAGTCTGTTATATACAGTACCAGTCTACTAGTTATATACAGTACCAGTCTACTAGTTATATACAGTACCAGTCTGTTATATACAGTACCAGTCTGTTATATACAGTACCAGTTTACTAGTTATATACAGTACCAGTTTACTAGTTATATACAGTACCAGTCTACTAGTTATATACAGTACCAGTCTGTCATATACAGTACCAGTCTACTAGTTATATACAGTACCAGTCTACTAGTTATATACAGTACCAGTTTACTAGTTATATACAGTACCAGTCTGTTATATACAGTACCAGTCTACTAGTTATATACAGTTCCAGTCTACTAGTTATATACAGTACCAGTCTACTAGTTATATACAGTACCAGTCTACTAGTTATATACAGTACCAGTCTACTAGTTATATACAGTACCAGTCTGTTATATACAGTACCAGTCTGTTATATACAGTACCAGTCTACTAGTTATATACAGTACCAGTCTACTAGTTATATACAGTGCCAGTCTACTAGTTATATACAGTACCAGTCTACTAGTTATATACAGTACCAGTCTACTAGTTATATACAGTACCAGTCTGTTATATACAGTACCAGTCTACTAGTTATATACAGTACCAGTCTACTAGTTATATACAGTACCAGTCTGTTATATACAGTACCAGTCTGTTATATACAGTACCAGTCTGTTATATACAGTACCAGTCTACTAGTTATATACAGTACCAGTCTGTTATATACAGTACCAGTCTGTTATATACAGTACCAGTCTACTAGTTATATACAGTACCAGTCTGTTATATACAGTACCAGTCTACTAGTTATATACAGTACCAGTCTGTTATATACAGTACCAGTCTACTAGTTATATACAGTACCAGTCTGTTATATACAGTACCAGTCTGTTATATACAGTACCAGTCTACTAGTTATATACAGTACCAGTCTACTAGTTATATACAGTACCAGTCTACTAGTTATATACCATACCAGTCTGTTATATACAGTACCAGTCTACTAGTTATATACAGTACCAGTCTACTAGTTATATACAGTACCAGTCTACTAGTTATATACCATACCAGTCTGTTATATACAGTACCAGTCTACTAGTTATATACAGTACCAGTCTACTAGTTATATACAGTACCAGTCTACTAGTTATATACCATACCAGTCTGTTATATACAGTACCAGTCTACTAGTTATATACAGTACCAGTCTACTAGTTATATACAGTACCAGTCTGTTATATACAGTACCAGTCTACTAGTTATATACAGTACCAGTCTACTAGTTATATACAGCATTTCGCTACACCCACAATAACATCTGCTAATCACGTGTATGTGACCAATAAAATACGATTTGACTAATTCTTTATTATCCATACAATATACATGGCCATTTACACGCCCAGGGCCTAAAGCCGACGGACTCTGACTTCACAATAGAAAGAGCAAAAATTGTTACTGTCTGAATGCAGTCACAATTAGAATTATCCACACTTGATCAAATGTGTCCCAAATGGACACTGGTCAAAAGTAATGCTCTACATAGGGAAAAGGGTGCCATTTGGAACGGAAAAACACTATGAATTAAACCTGCAGTAATGTGGATGCAGTCGTTCTTCAGTCGTGTCATTTATGAATTGACTAGAAAATGAAATGAGACTGTCACCATTCCACAGCTATAGATGTTGTAGTAATGTAAGATAGCCACTAGGTGGCGATATACAACCCTTTATAGATCATCACAGGCTTTCAACTTTGATGATCTTTTATACTCAACGATTTCTAAATTAAGTGACGTGTGGAAAACATGGAAACCACAGGGTTGTGGACAGCATCTCAAAAATGAAGAAGAACAACAACAACAACAACAAACGGAATCACAACAACAACAAACAGAATCACAACAACAACAAACGGAATCACAACAACAACAAACAGAATCACAACAACAACAAACAGAATCACAACAACAACAAACAGAATCACAACAACAACAAACAGAATCACAACAACAACAAACAGAATCACAACAACAACAAACAGAATCACAACAACAACAAACGGAATCACAACAACAACAAACGGAATCACAACAACAACAAACGGAATCACAACAGCAACAAGTGTCTGTTATCACTCCTGTATCTTGTCCTGACAGCTGAGACCAGGGTGTCTGTTATCACTCCTGTATCTTGTCCTGACAGCTGAGACCAGGGTGTCTGTTATCACTCCTGTATCTTGTCCTGACAGCTGAGACCAGGGTGTCTGTTATCACTCCTGTATCTTGTCAGACAGGGACAGACAAGAGTAGGAGGGACAGGAGGGACAGACAGGGACAGACAAGAACAGGAGGGACAAACAGGGACAGGAAGGAAAGACAGGGACAGACATGGACAGGAGGAACAAACAGGGACAGACAAGGACAGGATTGATAGACAGGGACAGGCAGGGACAGGAGAGACAGACAGGGACAGACAGAGACAGGAGGGACAGGAGGGTTACACAGGGATTGTTCCTAGAATTTCTAAGCAAACAGCTGGAGGCTGTTGGTTAGAGTGTAGAGGCGGCAGGTAGCCTAGTGGTTAGAGTGTAGAGGCGGCAGGTAGCCTAGTGGTTAGAGTGTAGAGGTGGCAGGTAGCCTAGTGGTTAGAGTGTAGAGGTGGCAGGTAGCCTAGTGGTTAGAGTGTAGAGGCGGCAGGTAGCCTAGTGGTTAGAGTGTAGAGGCGGCAGGTAGCCTAGTGTTTAGAGTGTAGAGGTGGCAGGTAGTCTAGTGGTTAGAGTGTAGAGGTGGCAGGTGGCAGGTAGCCTAGTGGTTAGAGTGTAGAGGTGGTAGGTAGCCTAGTGGTTAGAGTGTAGAGGTGGCAGGTAGTCTAGTGGTTAGAGTGTAGAGGTGGCAAGGTAGCCTAGTGGTTAGAGTGTAGAGCTGGCAGGTAGCCTAGTGGTTAGAGTGTAGAGGTGGCAGGTAGCCTAGTGGTTAGAGCGTAGAGGTGGCAGGTAGCCTAGTGGTTAGAGTGTAGAGGTGGCAGGTAGCCTAGTGGTTAGAGTGTAGAGGTGGCAGGTAGCCTAGTGGTTAGAGTGCTGGGCCAGTAACCGAAAGGTTGCTGGATTGAATCCCCGAGCTGATAAGGAACAAATCTGTCGTTCTTCCCCTGAACAAGGCAGTTAACCCACTGTTCCTCGGTAGGCCGTCATTGTAAATAAGAATTGTTCTGAACTGACTTGCCTAGATAAATAAAGGAGTGTGAAGGTGAACGGAAAGGCACTGGAGCAACGACCCACCCTTGCTGTCTCTGCCTGGCCAGTTCACCCTCTCTCCACTGGGATTCTCTGCCTCTAACCCTATTACAGGGGCTGAGTCACTGGCTTACTGGTGCTCTTCCATGCCGTCCCTAGGAGGGGTGTGTCACTGTAGTGGGTTGAGTCACTGATGTGATCTTCCTGTCCGGGTTGGCGCCCCCCCTTGGGTTGTGCCATGGCGGAGATCTTCATGGGCTATACTCGGCCTTGTCTCAGGATGGTAAGTTGGTGGTTGAAGATATCCCTCTAGTGGTGTGGGGGCTGTGCTTTGGCAAAGTGGGTGGGGTTATATCCTGCCTGTTTGGCCCTGTCCGGGGGTATCATCGGATGGGGTCACAGTGTCTCCTGACCCCTCCTGTCTCAGCCTCCAGTATTTATGTTGCAATAGTTTATGTGTCGGGGGGGCTAGGGTCAGTCTGTTATATCTGGAGTATTTCTCCTGTCTTATCCGGTGTCCTGTGTGAATTTAAGTATGCTCTCACTGGTTCTCTCTCTCTCCCTCTCCCTCCCCTCTCGGAGGACCTGAGCCCTAGGACCATGCCTCAGGACTACCTGGCCTGATGACTCCTTGCTGTCCCCAGTCCACCTGGTTGTGCTGCTGCTCCAGTTTCAACTGTTCTGCCTGGAACCCTGACTTGTTCACCGGACGTGCTGTTTTCGACTCTCTCTCTCTCTCTACCGCACCTTCTGTCTCTAACGCTGAATGATCGACTATGAAAAGCCAACTGACATTTACTCCTGAGGTGCTGACTTGCTGCACCCTCGACATCCACTGTGATTATTATTATTTGACCCTGCTGGTCATCTATGAACATTTGAACATCTTGGCCATGTTCTGTTATAATCTCCACCCGGCACAGCCAGAAGAGGACTGTCCACCCCTCATAGCCTGGTTCCTCTCTAGGTTTTTTCCTAGGTTCCTGCCTTTCTAGCGAGTTTTTCCTAGCCACCTGTACCTCTTGTCTCTCTCTCTCTGCTCAGTGCTGCTGTCCCTCTTGTCTCTCTGCTCAGTGCTGCTGTCCCTCTTGTCTCTCTACTCAGTGCTGCTGTCCCTCTTGTCTCTCTGCTCAGTGCTGCTGTCCCTCTTGTCTCTCTCTCTCTGCTCAGTGCTGCTGTCCCTCTTGTCTCTCTCTCTCTCTGCTCAGTGCTGCTGTCCCTCTTGTCTCTCTGCTCAGTGCTGCTGTCCCTCTTGTCTCTCTGCTCAGTGCTGCTGTCCCTCTTGTCTCTCTCTCTCTGCTCAGTGCTGCTGTCCCTCTTGTCTCTCTCTCTCTGCTCAGTGCTGCTGTCCCTCTTGTCTCTCTCTCTCTGCTCAGTACTGCTGTCCCTCTTGTCTCTCTGCTCAGTGCTGCTGTCCCTCTTGTCTCTCTGATTAGTGCTGCTGTCCCTCTTGTCTCTCTCTCTCTGCTCAGTGCTGCTGTCCCTCTTGTCTCTCTGCTCAGTGCTGCTGTCCCTCTTGTCTCTCTCTCTCTGCTCAGTGCTGCTGTCCCTCTTGTCTCTCTGCTCAGTACTGCTGTCCCTCTTGTCTCTCTCTCTCTGCTCAGTGCTGCTGTCCCTCTTGTCTCTCTCTGCTCAGTGCTGCTGTCCCTCTTGTCTCTCTGCTCAGTGCTGCTGTCCCTCTTGTCTCTCTCTCTCTGCTCAGTGCTGCTGTCCCTCTTGTCTCTCTCTCTCTGCTCATTGCTGATGTCCCTCTTGTCTCTCTCTCTCTGCTCAGTGCTGCTGTCCCTCTTGTCTCTCTGCTCAGTGCTGCTGTCCCTCTTGTCTCTCTCTCTCTGCTCAGTGCTGCTGTCCCTCTTGTCTCTCTGCTCAGTGCTGCTGTCCCTCTCTCTCTCTCTCTCTCTCTTTCAATTAAATTTCAATTCAAGGGGCTTTATTGTCATGGGAAACATATGTTAACATTGCCAAAGCAAGTGAACTATATAATAAACAAAAGTGAAATAAACAATAAAAATGAACAGTAAACATTACACTCACAGAAGTTTCAAAAGAATAAAGACATTTCAAATGTCATATTATGTAAATATACAGCATTGTTGTCACGTTCCTGACCTATTGTTCCTTTTTCTTTTATTTATTTAGTTGGTCAGGGCGTGAGTTGGGGTGGGTTGTTTTTGTGTGTTTTGTCTAGTCTATGGGATGTTGTATGTGTATGGGGCAGAGTAGAGTATAGTTGTCTAGTTATGTCTATGGCTGCCTGGATTGGTTCTCAATCAGAGACAGCTGTCATTCATTGTCTCTGATTGGGAGCCATATTTAAGGCAGCCATAGGCAGTAGGCTTGTGTGGGTAGTTGTCTATGTTGAACGTAAGTAGCTTGTGTGTGCACTTTCGTTTGTAGCTTCACGGTTGTTTGTTGTTTTGTATAGTTTGTATAAGTGTTTCGTTTCGTGTTCATCTTCGTCGTAAAATAAAAGAAGATGTATTCATATCACGCTGCGCCTTGGTCCATTCACCTCAAGACGACCGTGACAATTGTAATGACGTGCAAATAGTTAAAGTACAAAAGGGAAAATAAATCAAAATAAATATGGGTTGTGTTTACAATGGTGTTTGTTCTTCACTGGTTGCCCTTTTCTTGTGGCAACAGGTCACACATATTGCTGCTGTGATGGCACACTGTGGAATTTCACCCAGTAGATATGGGAGTTTATCAAAATTGGATTTGTGGATCTGTGTAATCTGAGAGAAATATGTGTCTCTAATATGGTCATACATTTCACAGGAGGTTAGGAAGTGCAGCACAGATTTCACCAGGTCCTGAGGCAGCAAAGCTTCCCCTAACCATCACACTACCACCACCATGCTGACCCCAAACCATCACACTACCACCACCACGCTGACCCCAAACCATCACACTACCTCCACCACCATGCTGACCCCAAACCATCACACTACCGCCACCATGCTGACCCCAAACCATCACACTACCACCACCATGCTGACCCCAAACCATCACACTACCACCACAACCATGCTGACCCCAAACCATCACACTACCACCACAACCATGCTGACCCCAAACCATCACACTACCACCACCATGCTGACCCCAAACCATCACACTACCGCCACCATGCTGACCCCTAACCATCACACTACCGCCACCATGCTGACCCCAAACCATCACACTACCACCACCATGCTGACCCCAAACCATCACACTACCACCACCATGCTGACCCCTAACCATCCCAGTACCACCACCATGCTGACCCCAAACCATCACACTACCGCCACCACGCTGACCCCAAACCATCACACTACCACCACCATGCTGACCCCAAACCATCACACTACCACCACCATGCTGACCCCAAACCATCACACCTACCGCCACCATGCTGACCCCAAACCATCACACTACCACCACAACCATGCTGACCCCAAACCATCACACCACCACCACCATGCTGACCCCAAACCATCACACTACCACCACCATGCTGACCCCAAACCATCACACCACCACCACCATGCTGACCCCAAACCATCACACTACCGCCACCACGCTGACCCCAAACCATCACACTACCACCACCATGCTGACCCCTAACCATCACACTACCACCACCATGCTGACCCCAAACCATCACACTACCGCCACCATGCTGACCCCAAACCATCACACTACCACCACCATGCTGACCCCAAACCATCACACTACCACCACCATGCTGACCCCAAACCATCACACTACCACCACCATGCTGACCCCAAACCATCACACTACCACCACCATGCTGACCCCTAACCATCACACTACCACCACCACGCTGACCCCAAACCATCACACTACCACCACCACGCTGACCCCAAACCATCACACTACCACCACCACGCTGACCCCAAACCATCACACTACCACCACCATGCTGACCCCAAACCATCACACTACCACCACTACGCTGACCCCAAACCATCACACTACCACCACCATGCTGACCCCAAACCATCACACTACCGCCACCACGCTGACCCCAAACCATCACACTACCACCACCACGCTGACCCCTAACCATCACACTACCACCACCATGCTGACCCCAAACCATCACACTACCGCCACCATGCTGACCCCAAACCATCACACTACCACCACCATGCTGACCCCAAACCATCACACTACCACCACCATGCTGACCCCAAACCATCACACTACCACCACCATGCTGACCCCAAACCATCACACTACCACCACCATGCTGACCCCAAACCATCACACTACCACCACAACCATGCTGACCCCAAACCATCACACTACCACCACCATGCTGACCCCAAACCATCCCACTACCACCACCATGCTGACCCCAAACCATCACACCACCACCACCATGCTGACCCCAAACCATCACACTACCACCACCACCATGCTGACCCCAAACCATCACACTACCACCACCATGCTGACCCCAAACCATCACACTACCACCACCACGCTGACCCCAAACCATCACACTACCACCACCATGCTGACCCCAAACCATCACACTACCAGCCACCATGCTGACCCCAAACCATCACACCACCACCATGCTGACCCCAAACCATCACACTACCACCACCATGCTGACCCCAAACCATCACACTACCACCACCATGCTGACCCCTAACCATCACACTACCACCACCATGCTGACCCCAAACCATCACACTACCGCCACCACGCTGACCCCAAACCATCACACTACCACCACCATGCTGACCCCAAACCATCACACTACCACCACCATGCTGACCCCAAACCATCACACTACCGCCACCATGCTGACCCCAAACCATCACACTACCACCACAACCATGCTGACCCCAAACCATCACACTACCACCACCATGCTGACCCCAAACCATCCCACTACCACCACCATGCTGACCCCCAAACCATCACACTACCACCACCATGCTGACCCCAAACCATCACACCACCACCACCATGCTGACCCCAAACCATCACACTACCGCCACCATGCTGACCCCAAACCATCACACTACCAGCCACCATGCTGACCCCAAACCATCACACTACCGCCACCATGCTGACCCCAAACCATCACACTACCAGCCACCATGCTGACCCCAAACCATCACACTACCGCCACCATGCTGACCCCAAACCATCACACTACCACCACCATGCTGACCCCAAACCATCACACTACCACCACCATGCTGACCCCAAACCATCACACTACCGCCACCATGCTGACCCCAAACCATCACACTACCACCACCATGCTGACCCCAAACCATCACACTACCACCACCATGCTGACCCCAAACCATCACACTACCACCACCATGCTGACCCCAAACCATCACACTACCACCACCATGCTGACCCCTAACCATCACACTACCACCACCACGCTGACCCCAAACCATCACACTACCACCACCACGCTGACCCCAAACCATCACACTACCACCACCATGCTGACCCCAAACCATCACACTACCGCCACCATGCTGACCCCAAACCATCACACTACCGCCACCATGCTGACCCCAAACCATCACACTACCGCCACCATGCTGACCCCAAACCATCACACTACCACCACCATGCTGACCCCAAACCATCCCACTACCACCACCATGCTGACCCCAAACCATCACACTACCACCACCATGCTGACCCCAAACCATCACTCTACCACCACCACACTGACCCCAAACCATCACACTACCACCACCACCATGCTGACCCCACACCATCACACTACCACCACCATGCTGACCCCAAACCATCACACTACCGCCACCATGCTGACCCCAAACCATCACACTACCACCACCATGCTGACCTCAAACCATCACACTACCAGTCAGCATGGTGGAGATTCAAATTCTTTTTCACACATCACTCTGTCTCTCGCACACACCAGACCCCATTGATGCATCTGTCCCGTGCCAGTCCCTAGAGTGTTAACAGGTCGATGCATCTGTCCCGTGCCAGTCCCTAGAGTGTTAACAGGTCGATGCATCTGTCCCAGTCCCTAGAGTGTTAACAGGTCGATGCATCTGTCCCGTGCCAGTCCCTGGAGTGTTAACAGGTCGATGCATCTGTCCCGTGCCAGTCCCTGGAGTGTTAACAGGTCGATGCATCTGTCCCGTGCCAGTCCCTAGAGTGTTAACAGGTCTGCATCTGTCCCGTGCCAGTCCCTAGAGTGTTAACAGGTCGATGCATCTGTCCCGTGCCAGTCCCTAGAGTGTTAACAGGTCGATTCATCTGTCCCGTGCCAGTCCCTAGAGTGTTAACAGGTCGATTCATCTGTCCCAGTCCCTAGAGTGTTAACAGGTCCATGCATCTGTCCCGTGCCAGTCCCTAGTGTTAACAGGTCGACGCATCTGTCCTGTGCCAGTCCCTGGAGTGTTAACAGGTCGATTCATCTGTCCCGTGCCAGTCCCTAGAGTGTTAACAGGTCGATGCATCTGTCCCGTGCCAGTCCCTAGTGTTAACAGGTCGATGCATCTGTCCCGTGCCAGTCCCTAGAGTGTTAACAGGTCCATGCATCTGTCCCGTGCCAGTCCCTAGAGTGTTAACAGGTCCATGCATCTGTCCCGTGCCAGTCCCTAGAGTGTTAACAGGTCCATGCATCTGTCCCGTGTCAGTCCCTAGTGTTAACAAGTCCTGCCTGGGTTGGAGCGGTGCAGGCCTCAGTAGACCACTTGGCACATGGCAGCACACGTCAACAATCCAACCTACTACTGCTGCAGCACAATGGAGACACATGAACTTCCTGTTGTTATTGTTGCCGTTTCCTGTTTAGACTGTTTTGGTATGGTCATATCCTCTCTCTCTCTCTCTCTCTCTCTGTGGTTGTTGGCTAAATAGTACTTTCAACATTGTATGATAAAAAATTTTAAAAAAAGGGAAACATCATAAAATCCTCTTTTAGGCAAAAGTTCTATTCTTGAATATGACTCACCACACTGGGACAGGATATGACATCTGAGTTAGACTAAACAAGGTGGTGATGATGACGCACAACACGTAAACAAACCCATTAACACAGTTTGACTGCCATGCCCGTGAAGGTAAATACATTGGAACTACACGACGTAACAACACCGTTTATGTGTATAACACACTGTGTTATATTTACATTTATGTGTAAATGTGTAAATATATTTATGTGTAAATTGTGGATTAATTGTAAATTGTTTGTCAGTATATTCTGTCTGTATATTCTGTCTGTATATTATGTCAGTATATTCTGTCTGTATATTCTGTCTGTATATTCTGTCTGTATATTCTGTCTGTATATTCTGTCTGTCCATTCTGTCTGTATATTATGTCTGTATATTCTGTCTGTATATTATGTCTGTATATTCTGTCTGTATATTCTGTCAGTATATTCTGTCTGTATATTCTGTCTGTATATTCTGTCTGTATATTCTGTCTGTATATTCTGTCAGTATATTCTGTCTGTATATTCTGTCAGTATATTCTGTCGGCATATTCTGTCAACACCATTTCATTAGGTCAAATTCATGTCCATGTACTTGGAGAATATTCTAATCCTGATCAAGAGTGCAAGATATGTCCAATAACATTACTCACACACTTGTTTCAATGCATCTTGCTCAGGTCAACGAGCCTGTATGACAATATTTCTGTCCATTGATGAGTTGTAGGCATAATTAGTAACCTTTTGCAATGCTCTTAGGTCAATATACTAGCTAGGCTACACTGTGTATCTCATTCAATCCACAGTGTGAAAAATATAAATTAAAATGTAATTTAGTGGGCTACTGTCAACAGTTTTACCCCATAAAAAACCTACCATCCTACCATCCAAAACTCCTACAATCCTACCATCCAAAACTCCTACCATCCTACCATCCATCCAAAACTTCTACCATCCTACCATCCAAAACTGCTACCATCCTACATTCCAAAACTTCTACCATCCTACCTTCCAAAACTCCTACCATCCTACCATCCAAAACTTCTACCATCCTACCTTTCAAAACTCCTACCATCCTACCATCCAAAACCCCTACCATCCTACCTTCCATAACTGCTACCATCCTACCATCCAAAACGCCTACCATCCTAAACTCCTCCCATCCTCCCATCCTAAACTCCTACCATCCAAAACCCCTACCATCCAAAATCCCTACCATCCTACCATCCAAAACTCCTACCATCCTACCTTCCTAAACCCCTACCATCCAAAACTCCTACCATCCTACCATCCAAAACCCCTCCCATCCTACCATCCAAAACTCCTACCATCCTAAACCCCTACCATCCTAAACTCCTACCATCCTAAACCCCTACCATCCAAAACTCCTACCATCCTACCATCCTAAACCCCTACCATCCAAAACCCCTACCATCCTACCATCCAAAACTCCTACCATCCTACCATCCTAAACCCCTACCATCCAAAACTCCTACCATCCTACCATCCAAAACTCCTCCCATCCTACCATCCTACCATCCTACCATCCAAAATCCTACCATCCTCCCATCCTAAACTCCTCCCATCCTACCTTCCTAAACTCCACCCATCCTAAACCCCTCCCATCCTAAACTCCTCCCATCATAAACTCCTCCCATCCTACCTTCCTAAACTCCACCCATCCTAAACTCCTCCCATCCTACCTTCCTAAACTCCTTCCATCCTAAACTCCTCCCATCCTAAACTCCTCCCATCCATGACTCTTATATAATTTTAAGGAAGTTCAAAGCCAAGCCAACTGCTGATGTAACAATGGAGACCATTGATGGTAGTTATAGAACCATGAGCCTCCTAGGTTCGTTGAAGTCAATGTAACCAGAGGAGGAGGGAAGCTAGCTGTCCTCCGGCTACACCATGGTGCTACCCTACAGAGTGCTGTTGAGGCTACTGTAGACCTACATTACAAAACAGTGTGTTTTAATCAATTATTTGGTGACGTGAATATATTCAGTATACTTTTATCTAAAAAGGATAACTTTTTTAATGCTTCACTATTTTTTAATGAAATTCACTGAGGACGATGGCCCTCCCCTTCCTCCTCTGAGGAGCCTCCATTGGTGTGAATAAATACAACAACACTTGTAAACACGTAACTTCATATGTGAACAACTCCAATACGATTTTGCGACTGGTGACTCTGCTTCTGTGAATCAGAACTACATTAGCCCATGTCGACTCTGTTTTTTATTCTCTCTCACTAATTTAGCGACTAACTTGTGCCAAATGTTTTGTAGTTGTAAAAAAAATATTTAAAAAAAATCTCTGCAAGCTCTGCAAAGCAATCAGTAGAGGAAACAAGAGAACTCTGGTGGGCGGGCTTTTTTCTTCAGACCAATCAGGTGAGGTGTTATAATTCTGGAAAAAGGGGGCAAGGCTATGCGCTCGATTTTATACACCTGTCAGCAACAGGTGTGGCTGAAATAGCCAAATCCACTCATTTGAAGGGGTTAAATTAAATTAAAATGTAGTCCACTCCAGATCGGCTAAACGTTCACATTTGGAAAATAAGGATGTATTCCAACACTCACTGTTCTTGATCCAAATGTATGACTATTGGTCTCACGTTAATCAGGACAGCTGTGATCAACAGTCACAAAGGGCTTTACAGATACTAAGATCTAAACCCCCCCCCCCCCCTAAAGAGCAATGCAGAGGCAGAAGCACAGCGACTACTTGGATAAACTTGATCAGCGGATGTCTGGGACATGGTGGAACGCCCGGTGAAATCAGGCCAGGGGTCCATAGCTGCAGACGGAACGGCAGTACGACTAGGGGCTCAGCTCCTCCGGGAGGGGGGCGACGATGACCCTGTGGCCCCGTCCAATGTCACCTCCGGACAGGGCCAGTCAGGAAGGGATTTACCCAACCACTTTGAGGCAGTGGTTGTGTGGCTAGCGGAGGCTGAGTTGTGCTTAGCATATCTGAAACAGAGCCACACCATTATTTGTGTCACGCCCTGACCTTAGTGAGCCTTTTTATGTCTCTATTTGGTTTGGTCAGGGTGTGATTTGGGGTGGGCATTCTATGTTTTTGTTTTCTATGATTTTGTATTTCTATGTTTTGGCCGGGTATGGTTCTCAATCAGGGACAGCTGTCTATCGTTGTCTCTGATTGGGAACCATACTTAGGTAGCCCTTTTCCCTCCTTTCAGTGCAGGAAGTTAACTTTGTTTGTGGCACTATAGCCCTTAAGCTTCACGGTTGTTTTTGTATTGTTTATTGTTTTTGTCGGCGTCATTTCTAAATAAAAGGAATATGTATGCTCACCACGCTGCGCTTTGGTCATCTTCTTGTGACGGCCATGACAGAACTTCCCACCACCAAAGGACCAAGCAGCGTGGTAAGGGGGAGCAGCGTTTTCAGGAGGACTGGACATGGGAGGACATCCTGGACATGGGAGGAGATCATGGCCGGAAAAGATCGCCTGCCGTGGGAGCAGGTGGAAGCATTGAGGAAGGCGGAGACAGCGAGTAAAGGGGACAAGCGTTACGAGGGAACACGGCTAGCAAGGAAGCCCGGGAGGCAGCCCCCCAATTTTTTTGTGGGGGAGGCACACGGGGAGATTGGCTGAGTCAGGTTGGAGACCTGAGCCAACTCCTCGTGCTTACTGTGGCGAGCGTCGTACTGGTCAGGCACCGTGTTATGCGGTAGAGCGCACGGTGTCTCCAGTGCGCGTTCTCAGCCCGGTGCGCTACATCCTAGCTCCCCGCATCTGCCGGGTTAGGGTGAGCATCCAGCCAGAACGGGTTGTGCCAGCTCTAAGATCGAGACCTCCAGTGCGCCTCCACGGCCCAGTGTATCCGGTGCCTCTGCCAAGGACAAAGCCTCCTGTATGTCTCTCCAGCCTGGTGAGTCCTGTGCCTGTCCCCAGAACCAGGCCTCCTGTATGTCTCCCCAGCCTGGTGAGCCCTGTGGCAGCTCCACGTACCAGACTGCCCATACGTCTCCTCACTCCAGTGATGATCCATGGCACGAAGCCTCCAGTGATGATCCATGGCACGAAGCCTCCAGTGATGATCCATGGCACGAAGCCTCCAGTGATGACCCATGGCACGAAGCCTCCAGTGATGATCCATGGCAAGAAGCCTCCAGTGATGATCCATGGCACGAAGCCTCCAGTGATGATCCATGGCAAGAAGCCTCCAGTGGTGATCCATGGCACGAAGCCTCCAGTGAGGAGTAATGGTACGAAGCCTCCACCGACGTTCTCCAGTCCGGAGCCTCCAGCGACGGTCTCCAGTCCGGGGCCTCCAGCGACGGTCTCCAGTCCGGAGCCTCCAGCGACGGTCTCCAGTCCGGAGCCTCCAGCGACGGTCTCCAGTCCGGAGCTTCCAGCGACGGTCTCCAGTCCGGAGCCTCCAGCGACGGTCTCCAGTCCGGGGCCTCCAGCGACGGTCTCCAGTCCGGAGCCTCCAGCGACAGTCCCCAGTCCGGAGCCTCCAGCGACGGTCCCCAGTCCGGAGCCTCCAGCGACGGTCCCCAGTCCTGAGCCTCCAGCGACGGTCCCCAGTCCGGAGCCTCCAGCGACGGTCCCCAGTCCGGAGCCTCCAGCGACGGTCCCCAGTCCTGAGCCTCCAGCGACGGCCTCCAGTCCGGGGCCTCCAGCGACGGTCCCCAGTCCGGAGCCTCCAGCGACGGTCCCCAGTCCGGAGCCTCCAGCGACGGCCTCCAGTCCGGAGCCTCCAGCGACGGTCCCCGGTCCTGAGCCTCCAGCGACGGTCCCCGGTCCGGAGCCTCCAGCGACGGTCACCGGTCCGGAGCCTCCAGCGACGGTCCCCGGTCCGGAGCCTCCAGCGACGGTCCCCGGTCCGGAGCCTCCAGCGACGGTCCCCGGTCCGGAGCCTCCAGCGACGGTCACCGGTCCGGAGCCTCCAGCGACGGTCCCCGGTCCGGAGCCTCCAGCGACGGTCCCCGGTCCGGAGCCTCCAGCGACGGTCACCGGTCCGGAGCCTCCAGCGACGGTCACCGGTCCGGAGCCTCCAGCGACGTTCTCCGGTCCGGAGCCTCCAGCGACGGTCCCCGGTCCGGAGCCTCCAGCGACGGTCACCGGTCCGGAGCCTCCAGCGACGGTCACCGGTCCGGAGCCTCCAGCGACGTTCTCCAGTCCGGAGCCAGATGAATCAACTGCATCTAATCTTCTTCCCCAGCCACTCTTGTCTTGAGTCTACAGCGAGCTAGCCTGTTCTTCTCAAAACATTATTATCAAGCTAGCTAATGTTAGCCAAGTTGAACAGAGATCTCAGCTTGCTAACTAGGAAAGCTAACTAACTACACACCCAATATACACAGCGCAAACAATTATTTTCTAATGTTAGTCTCAACAAAATGACAAGCACATCACAGGAGGTTGGTGGCACCTTAATTGGGGAGGACGGGCTCGTGGTATTGGCTGGAGCGTAATTATTGGAACGGTATCAAATACATCAAAGACATGGTTTTGAGGCCATTCCATTCCATTCGTGCTATTCCAGACTTTATTATGTGCTGTCCTCCCATCAGCAGCCTCCACTGATGTACATTACACTGAAGCCAGAAGGCTCTAGCTAGATACAGGCTAGCCAGACGGCTCTAGCTAGATACAGGCTAGCCAGAAGGCTCTAGCTAGATACAGGCTAGCCAGACGGCTCTAGCTAGATACAGGCTAGCCAGAAGGCTCTAGCTAGATACAGGCTAGCCAGAAGGCTCTAGCTAGATACAGGCTAGCCAGACGGCTCTAGCTAGATACAGGCTAGCCAGAAGGCTCTAGCTAGATACAGGGTAGCCAGAAGGCTCTAGCTAGATACAGGCTAGCCATAAGGCTCTAGCTAGATACAGGCTAGCCAGAAGGCTCTAGCTAGATACAGGCTAGCCAGACGGCTCTAGCTAGATACAGGCTAGCCAGAAGGCTCTAGCTAGATACAGGCTAGCCAGAAGGCTCTAGCTAGATACAGGCTAGCCAGAAGGCTCTAGCTAGATACAGGCTAGCCATACGGCTCTAGCTAGATACAGGCTAGCCATACGGCTCTAGCTAGATACAGGCTAGCCAGAAGGCTCTAGCTAGATACAGGCTAGCCAGAAGGCTCTAGCTAGATACAGGCTAGCCAGAAGGCTCTAGCTAGATACAGGCTAGCCAGAAGGCTCTAGCTAGATACAGGCTAGCCAGAAGGCTCTAGCTAGATAACCAGCCATGTAATGCCAATAGAAAAGCATTAGCTTTGTAGCGGTTATGCTATGTGGAAACACTTGTTTTAATTATTTCCTTCATCTTCCTCACCAACGCCTTCATGTAGCTTTCAAAATTCGGTAAATATCATTTAGTTAGCTAGCAATTAATTTCAACAAATTTTAAACCATCCCCTCGCCCCGACCTGGGCGCGAACCAGGGACCCTCTGTACACATCAACAACAGTCACCCACGAAGCATCGTTACCCATCGCTCCACATAAACCGCGGCCCTTGCAGAGCAAGGGGAACCACTACTTCAAGGTCTCAAAGCGAGTGACGTAACCGATTGAAACGCTATTAGCGCGCACCACCGCTAACTAGCTAGCCATTTCACATCCGTTACAGTCGCAATTAGTATATTATTTACATTCATTCTCAAATGCATGCTTGCAAATCTTATGGAATTTATTCTCAAAATAAGTTACATGTTTTCAAATATTGTTTACAACTACAAAACTCAGTATACAGGTGTAACTGTCGTTCTGCCTCTGAGCATGGCAGTTAACCCACTGTTCCCCGGGCGCCGAAGATGTCGATAAGGCAGCCCCCCCCCCCCCCCCACCTCTCTGATTCAGTTGGGTTAAATGCGGAAGACACATTTCAGTTGAATACATTCAGTTGGACAACTGACTAGGTATCCCCCTTTCCCAACTGTTATTTTACATGTGTAATTCATACTTTACATGCTTGTGTATAATTAAGTAATGATTCTAGCTCTATAGAGGCGGGGCAGAGAGCCAGACGGGGAGGAGAAGTGGAGGGGAGGGGGGGGGGTTCATCTGTCTGCCCCTTTAACTAAAGCTCTTCACAGAAGGAGAGACTGCCATTCAACTTGAACCGACTGGTGCCTTGAGCTAACCAACCAACAACATTTCAAGCCTGCTACCTTTCAACAAATAACGTTTTTTTAGTTTTTTTAAATGTATTATTATTTGTAGTTAATTTCAGGAGGACCATAATGAACGTCTTATAGCCGACTACTGAAAACGGGTGGATTTTTACTGACCTCAATCTCAAGATGTCTATACTGCCATTCACCCCCCCGATTGTGAAGAGGCTTTTAGGCTGGAAAAAGGGTGAACAGATACACGGACAGGAGGAGAAATGGTGTGAAAAGGCAGTGAAAAGTCTTGTAAAGAAATTGAAGAAGACAGGACAGCTGGACGAGTTGGAGAAGGCCATCACGACCCAGAATATCAACACCAAATGCATTACCATACCAAGGTATAGGACTCCCCGCCGTAGTAACTCCCAGACAGGTAGCTAGCCAGCTGCTTAGCCAGGCTATCTTCTGGTTATACTGTTGTGATTTAGTTAACTAGCTAGCAAAGCCAGCTACTCCACCAGTAACTAGCTACTTGCTTTATTTAACCTTATAACCATGAAAGACTTCATTATGTGATCAACAATGAGTGTGCTTAAATTGGCATATGCATTTGGGTGCGTTCGTAATTTCGCTCTGGCTATCTACTCCGAATTCAGAGAACTCTCGTCTGAGTGTCCCAGAATAACTGATGAATTTACGAGCGCTTAAAACACCCGTTGAATATGGCCAGTGTCGAAAAAATGCGTATTTCAATTGTTGCCAGCAGCACAGTTAGTCACCGACGCTCTAGATAACATGAACGGACAATCTGACAACGCTCTGAATTTATAAACGGGACAATCTGACAACGCTCTGAATTTATAAACGGGACAATCTGACAACGCTCTGAATTTATAAACGGGACAATCTGACAACGCTCTGAATTTATAAACGGGACAATCTGACAACGCTCTGAATTTATGAACGGGACAATCTGACAACGCTCTGAATTTATAAACGGGACAATCTGACAACGCTCTGAATTTATAAACGGACAATCTGACAACGCTCTGAATTTATAAACGGGACAATCTGACAACGCTCTGAATTTATAAACGGGTCAATCTGACAACGCTCTGAATTTATAAACGGGACAATCTGACAACGCTCTGAATTTATGAACGGGACAATCTGACAACGCTCTGAATTTATAAACGGGACAATCTGACAACGCTTTGAATTTATGAACGGGACAATCTGACAACGCTCTGAATTTATGAACGGGACAATCTGACAACGCTCTGAATTTATAAACAGGACAATCTGACAACGCTCTGAATTTATGAACGGGACAATCTGACAACGCTCTGAATTTATAAACGGACAATCTGACAATGCTCTGAATTTATAAACGGGACAATCTGACAACGCTCTGAATTTATGAACGGGACAATCTGACAACGCTCTGAATTTATAAACGGACAATCTGACAACGCTCTGAATTTATGAACGGGACAATCTGACAACGCTCTGAATTTATAAACGGACAATCTGACAATGCTCTGAATTTATAAACGGGACAATCTGACAACGCTCTGAATTTATGAACGGGACAATCTGACAACGCTCTGAATTTATAAACGGACAATCTGACAACGCTCTGAATTTATAAACGGGACAATCTGACAACGCTCTGAATTTATAAACGGGTCAATCTGACAACGCTCTGAATTTATAAACGGGACAATCTGACAACGCTCTGAATTTATGAACGGGACAATCTGACAACGCTCTATTTTCAATTATTTTGCAATAAACTGAAAAGGCGGAGACCCCAACTCTGGTCAGCAGTAAGTCAGTCCCAGGAGAACTGGTCTTGTCCCCTCCTGTCCTGTTACATTCTCCAAATACCTAATGTCCTGTCCACACACGTCTTGAGACCTAAGGGCTGGGTGGCTTCTGTGTGGTGGTACCTTCTGAGTCATTCACAGGACAGGACTACTGTTTAGACTGGAGAACGAGGCCCTCCCCCTTCATGGGGAGAGAAAGGAGAGGGGAAGAGAGTGTCTGTGGGAAAATGGGATTCCTCAGAATGCTGAGTCAGTGTGGGACTAGCCTAACTTTGTGTTTTGTAAATATTGTAGTGTGTGTATGTGTGTGTGTGTGTGTGTGTGTGTCTGGCTGTGTGTCTTGGTGAGTAGTCTATTGCGGTATCGTGATACTGGTATTGTGACAACCCTAGTTTTAAACCAGGGGTTAGAACCTAAATGATTTCCCAATCATTTCCTTCTGAATAGAACCACCATTTTTGTTATTGTTTCGTTACATTGTTCCGACCCAGCAAAATAAAGTTCCGAACTGGTTCGACCCACCCCCCAAAAAAAAGTACAGGTTTATATAATTCTTTCCTGTATATTTTTTAACGTGTGAAATCAAAGGGTTTTACATTTAGCTCATTCAATCATCAATCAGTGCGGATAGAGCGGGAAAGCTAGTTGTTTACATGTGTGATGGACAGACAAGTGTCGCCTGTGGCACAAGAGCCGACTGAAATTTTGCAGTTGGGGAGAGAGCACTGGGCATCTTATTATCACATTATCTGAATTAGGTCCATCATACCTAGGAGGAGCGGCTTGCTATGGAGGAATGTCCTTTTGAGCTAGCTAGCTAACTAACAAGCTTGAGCTAGCTAACTAACAAGCTTGAGCTAGCTAACTAACAAGCTAACAAGCTTGAGCTAGCTAGATAACAAGCTTGAGCTAGCTAACTAACAAGCTTGAGCTAGCTAACTAACAAGCTAACAAGCTTGAGCTAGCTAGATAACAAGCTTGAGCTAGCTAACTAACAAGCTTGAGCTAGCTAACTAACAAGCTAACAAGCGTGAGCTAGCTAACTAACAAGCTAACAAGCTTGAGCTAGCTAGATAACAAGCTTGAGCTAACACGCTTGTGCTAGCTAACTAACAAGCATGAGCTAACTAACTAACAAGCTAACAAGCGTGAGCTAGCTAGATAACAAGCTAACAAGAGTGAGCTAGATAACAACCTAACACGCTTGAGCTAGATAGTTAGCACACGCTTGTTAGTTATCTAGCTAACTCAAGCTTGTTAGCTAGCTCAAGCTTGTTAGTTAGCTAGCACACACTTGTTAGCTTGTTAGTTAACTATCAAGCTTGAGCTAGCTAACAAGCTTGAGCTAGCTAGCTAACAAGCATGAGCTATCTAACAAACAAGCTAGCAAGATAACAAGCTTGAGCTAACAAGATAGCAAGATAACAAGCGTGAGCTAGCAAGATAACAAGCGTGAACTAGCTAGATAACAAGCGTGAGCTAGCTAGATAACAAGCTAACAAGCTTGGGCTAGCTAACTAACAAGCTAACAAGGTTGGGCTAGCTAACTAACAAGCTAACAAGCTTGCGGTAGCTAACTAACAAGCCAACAAGCTTGCGGTAGCTAACTAACAAGCCAACAAGCTTGAGCTAGTTAACTAACAAGTCAACAAGCTTGAGCTAGTTAACAAACAAGCATGAGCTAGCTAACTAACAAGCTAACAAGCTTGAGCTAGCTAGATAACAAGATAACAAGCTTGAGCTAACAAGATAACAAGCTAACACGCTTGAGTTAGCTAGATAACAAGCTAACAAGCTTGAGCTAACAAGATAACAAGCTAACAAGCTTGAGCTAGCTAGATAACAAGCTATCAATCTTGAGCTAGCTAGATAACAAGATAACAAGCTTGAGCTAACAAGATAACAAGCTAACAAGCTTGAGCTAGCTAGATAACAAGCTAACAAGCTTGAGCTAACAAGCTTGAGCTAACAAGATAACAAGCTAACAAGCTTGAGCTAGCTAGATAACAAGCTTGAGCAGCACCAGAATTAAAAACATGTCGTACATTTTAGTGGTTAATACATCCAACGTGAATTGTGATAACTAGGCCTATAGTATCCTTAACTAGCATTGAAAAAGTTAATCCATTCTTCTCTAGATAATTACAAATCTCTCTCCTTATCTTCTGAATCAAGCTGGTACTGTCAGTACAGTAGCCTACGCTTCAGAGGGGGAGGGGCTGGTTGCCTGAACACACAGGCAAAGATTTTCAGCTTGCAAGCAGACACTGGAATACGTTTCTGAGTGACAGAGTGAAGGTTTCCA
>NC_092091.1:4431327-4481327 GCF_045679555.1 Salvelinus alpinus
AAGCGCTTTGTGGGACCAAAAAAAAATATGCCTGGAACGTAAAATAACGTTAATAACCTCACTAGTGTACGTGAGGGACGCTAGCGTCCCACCTGGCCAACATCCTGTGAAATTGCAGAGCGCCAAATTCATAAACAGAAATACTCATTATAAAAATTCAGAAACATACAAGTGTTATACATAGTTTTAAAGATTAACTTCTTGTGAATCCAACCACGGTGTCAGATTTCAAAAAGGCTTTACGGCGAAAGCATACCGTGCGATTATTTGAGAACATCGCCCAGCAGACAAACAGTAACCAGCCAAGTAGAAGAGTTACACAAGTCAGAAATAGAGATAAAATGTATCACTTACCTTTGATGATCTTCATATGGTTGCACTCAGAAGACATTCATTTGCTCAATAAATGTTTGTTTTGTTCAATAAAGTCTCTCTTTATATCCAAAAACCTCAGTTTTGTTCGCACGTTTTCTTCAGTAATCCACAGGCTCAAACGCAGTCACAACAGGCAGACAAAAAAATCCAAATTGTATCCGTAAAGTTCATAGGAACATGTCAAACAATGTTAATATTCAATCCTCAGGTTGTTTTTAGCCTAAATAATCAATAATATTTAAACCGGACAATAACGTCGTCAATATAAAAGGTAAACAAGAAAGGTACACTCTCGGTCTCGCACATGAAAAAGCTCTGTGACACTTTAGGGTCCAGTCATTCAGACTGGTCTTACTCCCTCATTTTTCAGAATACAAGCCTGAAACAATTTCTAAAGACTGTTGACATCTAGTGGAAGGCAATGGATACTGTAATGGCATTGAATAGAAAACAAAAAAACAAAACAAATCCTGCTTCCTGGATGGAGTTGTCTCAGGTTTTCCCCTGCCAAATCAGTTCTGTTATACTCACAGACATTATTTTAACAGTTTTTGAAACTATAGAGTGTTTTCTATCCAAATCTACGAATTCTATGCATATCCTAGCTTCTGGGCCTGAGTAGCAGGCAGTTTAATTTTGGGCACCCTTTTCATCCAAAATTCCGAATGCTGCCCCCTACCCTAGTGTTAACCGGTGACAATGCTTTTGAATTAGCGGAACAGCATAGATGACTTTCGTTCCAGGTTCTAGTTCTGTTCTGTATGGTCTGCGGGGTTGGCGGGGGCCTTGGGCTGTTATGTTGGTGGTGATTACCGGTTAGCCTTAGCAGAGTGGGGAGGTTGTGGTTAGGTTGTGGGAATGGGTTAGATGGTACTATGGTACTATGGTGAGCTGTTGGAGAGTAGTGGAAACTGGTTAGTGGAAACAAGGAGTGACTGAATCACCTTGAATCAGCACACTGGACTCCCTCTGTCTGTTCTGAGGATAATACATTGATTGTGTGTCTGATAAAGTGTGTTTTCTTTCTGGGTTTAAATTGGCGCTCCTGATTTTTTTGCGGTATTTCCCAGGACTTTGGATAAATATGAATTATTCCCAGTATTGAAACTTTGTAGATTTTCAAGAAATAATTAATCCCAAGAACCAAACACAGGAGTAAAACCATAGAATCCCCCAGTTCTGATGTTAGAGAGGTGGGCCAATCCCGTGTCTGATGGGACTATCTGGTCGGGATATGGGAGTGAGCTGGCTAACAGAGTTTCTTGCATGGGTATCCTCTCTTGTCGTGATGTGTGTTTTGTCCTATATTTATATCGTATTTATTATTTTTATTTTTAATCCCCCGTGATTAGGGAGGGAGCGAGAGAGGGAGAGGGAGGGATGAAGGGAGAGGGAGGGAGCGAGAGAGGGAGAGGGAGAGAGAGATATTATATATTTTATTTTTAATCCCCCGTCCCTACAGGAGGTCTTTTGCCTTTTGGTAGGCCGTCATTGTAAATAAGAATTTGTTCTTAACTGACTAAGTTAAATAAATGTAAAAAAATCCTAGATACCATGTATTGCTGCTGTTGTGTATTCGTCTTTCTTCTAACACCCCCCCCCCCCCCCCCCCCCAGGTCTCTAGATGGTCGTCTCCAAGTGTCCCATCGCAAAGGCCTTCCCCATGTCATTTACTCTCGTCTGTGGCGTTGGCCAGACCTGCAGTCGCCCCACGAGCTCCGGGCCATAGAGCTGTGTGAGTACGCCTTCCACACCAAGAAGGACGAGGTGTGTGTCAACCCTTACCACTACCAACGCGTCGAGACACCAAGTGAGTACTGTTTTGGGGTTTTGGGGTTGCCCTGGGGTTGCCCTGTACCATTACTGTTCCAGACTTGTACAGGTTGACATTGGGTGATTGAATCCTCGTTGGCGAATTTCCTGAGTTTCCACCCATTGCTACCCCCCCCTCTTAACAGAGGGGTAGTTTGTTAATATAGCACTGTGCCATGACAGGGGATGGTCTGTATGGAAGATTAAGTTGCTTACATTCACATTTTTTGTAGCAGTCAGCTAAAAGTTTTTTTTTTTTTAACCTTTATTTCAAGTCAGTTATGATCAACTTCTTATTTTCGATGACGGCCTAGGAACAGTGGGTTAACTGCCTTGTTCAGGGGCAGAACGACAGATTTGTACCTTGTCAGCTCAGGGATTCGATCTTGCAACCTTTCGGTTACTAGTCCAACGCTCTAACCACTAGAATACCTGCCGCCCCTACACTCTAACCACTAGGCTACCTGCCACCTCTACACTATAACCACTAGGCTACCTGCCGCCCCTACACGCTAACCACTAGGCTACCTGCCACCTCTACACTATAACCACTAGGCTACCTGCCACCTCTACACTCGAACCACTAGGCTACCGACCACCTCTACACTCTAACCACTAGACTACCTGCCACCTCTACACTCTAACCACTAGGCTACGCTGCTGCCTCTACACTCTAACCACTAGGCTACCTACCACCTCTACACTCTAACCACTAGTCTACCTGCCACCTCTACACTCTAACCACTAGTCTACCTGCCACCTCTACACTCTAACCACTAGTCTACCTGCCACCTCTACACTCTAACCACTAGTCTACCTGCCACCCCTACACTCTAACCACTAGGCTACCTGCCACCTCTACACTCTAACCACTAGGCTACCTGCCACCTCTACACTCTAACCACTTGGCTACCTGCCGCCTCTACACTCTAACCACTAGGCTACCTGCCGCCCCTACACTCTAACCACTAGGCTACCTGCCGCCTCTACACTCTAACCACTAGGCTACCTGCCACCTCTACACTCTAACCACTGGGCTACCTGCCGCCCCTACACTCTAACCACTAGGCTACCTGCCGCCCCGTCACTAGATTGTCCAAGAGGAGTTTAGTTTTGTACTCTTTCCGTGCCTTGTAATGACATCTGCACAGAGGGAGGGGGGTTCAAAGGCCTCTGTATGTGGGTGGGGTAGGGTGTGAAACTCTCCTTCCGTTGTTGGGCTCAAGGGCTTTGACACCTCTCACTTCATACCTCGGTGCTAATTGAAATTGCAGTGGGATCTGTTCTGTCCTAGCAAGCTTGGTAGCCTTAACTTAGCATTCAGTCCTTATAAAGTAAAATAGATTATTGTCATTTATTTTTCTTCTTGGCTTTATGAAAGTAGCTTCAGACTGAACATTACTCCCTCAGTTCCAGGTTGGATGGAGTTTTCAGGTGTAACGCTCGTCTTCCTCCTCGTCTGAGGATGAGCAAGGATCGGACCAATATGCAGCGTGGGTTGAATACATATCTTTTAATAAAGAAAGACGAACACGAAAAAACACTTGAACAAACTACAAAACAAGAAACGACGTTAACAGACCTGAACTTGAGAACATATAACATGAACGCACGAACAGGAAGGAAACACACGAATGAACGAACGAACGAAAACAGTCCCGTGTGGCACAAACACTGACACAGGAACATTCACCCACAAACAAACAGTGAGAACAGCCTACCTTAATATGGTTCTCAATCAGAGGAAACCTAAAACACCTGCCCCTGATTGAGAACCATATCAGGCTAATTAACAATGAACCCAACATAGAAACACATAACATAGAATGCCCACCCAGCTCACGTCCTGACCACCTAAACAAAGACAAAACAAAGGAAATAATGTCAGGAACGTGACATCAGGTTTCTGTTGTGCTTCTTTTGCCAGTCGTTGGTTTGCAGAGCATTTGCTATACAGTCCTTGGGTATAAGAATCTTTGGTAGTAGGAATCCTTCCAGGTAATTTTTTTCCAAAATCAGGTTGTAGTTTTGATTTGGAGTGAAAGTTATGTTGTGGGGGGTAATATCCTGTATATATCCTTGTTTAAAGAACTCTAAATCAATTTTTTTGTAAAAACATGCTGAAAAATGTGGACATGACCTGTCTGTCTGTCTGTCTGTCTGTCTGTCTGTCTGTCTGTCTGTCTGTCTGTCTGTCTGTCTGTCTGTCCCACTTCAATTCAAAGGGATTTACTGGCATAGGAAACATATGTTTACACTGCCAAAGCAAGTGAAATATATAATACAAAATGTACAGTAAACATTACACTCAAAAGTTTCAAAATAATAAAGACATTTAAAAATGTTATATTATTGACTTTGTACAGTGTTATAACAATGTCTCTCTGTCCTGTTCAGTCCTCCCTCCTGTCCTGGTTCCTAGACATTCAGAAATCCCTACAGAGTGTCCTATTGTAGACGACTACAGCCATTCTATCCCCGAGAACACCATCTTCCCTGCCGGCATCGAGCCACAGAGCAACTACATCCCAGGTGAGTCCCACGACTGAGCCGGGCCGAGCTATACTCTGCTGGCCTGGTTGCTCTTCCACCATTTTAATTCCGGGAAACATCCTGGAACCTATAACAGACATGACCCACTCTTACCCACAGCAGGAACAACAACAGACATGACCCACTCTTTCCCACAGCAGGAAGAATAACAGACATGACCCACTCTTACCCACAGCAGGAACAATAACAGACATGGCCCACTCTTACCCACAGCATGAACAATAACAGACATGACCCACTCTTACCCACAGCAGGAACAACAACAGACATGACCCACTCTTACCCACAGCAGGAAGAATAACAGACATGACCCACTCTTACCCACAGCAGGAAGAATAACAGACATGACCCACTCTTACCCACAGCAGGAAGAATAACAGACATGACCCACTCTTACCCACAGCAGGAACAATAACAGACATGACCCACTCTTACCCACAGCAGGAACAACAACAGACATGACCCACTCTTACCCACAGCAGGAAGAATAACAGACATGACCCACTCTTTCCCACAGCAGGAACAACAACAGACATGACCCACTCTTACCCACAGCATGAACAATAACAGACATGACCCACTCTTTCCCACAGCAGGAACAACAACAGACATGACCCACTCTTACCCACAGCAGGAAGAATAACAGACATGACCCACTCTTACCCACAGCAGGAAGAATAACAGACATGACCCACTCTTACCCACAGCAGGAAGAATAACAGACATGACCCACTCTTACCCACAGCATGAACAATAACAGACATGACCCACTCTTACCCACAGCATGAACAACAACAGACATGACCCACTCTTTCCCACAGCATGAACAATAACAGACATGACCCACTCTTTCCCACAGCATGAACAATAACAGACATGACCCACTCTTTCCCACAGCAGGAAGAATAACAGACATGACCCACTCTTACCCACAGCATGAACAACAACAGACATGACCCACTCTTTCCCACAGCATGAACAATAACAGACATGACCCACTCTTTCCCACAGCATGAACAATAACAGACATGACCCACTCTTACCCACAGCATGAACAATAACAGACATGACCCACTCTTTCCCACAGCATGAACAACAACAGACATGACCCACTCTTACCCACAGCAGGAACAACAACAGACATGACCCACTCTTACCCACAGCAGGAACAACAACAGACATGACCCACTCTTACCCACAGCATGAACAATAACAGACATGACCCACTCTTACCCACAGCAGGAAGAATAACAGACATGACCCACTCTTACCCACAGCATGAACAACAACAGACATGACCCACTCTTACCCACAGCAGGAACAATAACAGACATGACCCACTCTTACCCACAGCAGGAACAATAACAGACATGACCCACATCATGAACAATAACAGACATGACCCACTCTTACCCACAGCAGGAACAATAACAGACATGACCCACTCTTACCCACAGCAGGAACAATAACAGACATGACCCACTCTTACCCACAGCAGGAACAATAACAGACATGACCCACTCTTACCCACAGCAGGAACAATAACAGACATGACCCACTCTTACCCACAGCAGGAACAATAACAGACATGACCCACTCTTACCCACAGCAGGAACAATAACAGACATGACCCACTCTTACCCACAGCATGAACAATAACAGACATGACCCACTCTTACCCACAGCAGGAACAACAACAGACATGACCCACTCTTACCCACAGCAGGAACAATAACAGACATGACCCACTCTTACCCACAGCAGGAAGAATAACAGACATGACCCACTCTTACCCACAGCAGGAAGAATAACAGACATGACCCACTCTTACCCACAGCAGGAACAACAACAGACATGACCCACTCTTACCCACAGCAGGAACAATAACAGACATGACCCACTCTTACCCACAGCAGGAACAATAACAGACATGACCCACTCTTACCCACAGCATGAACAATAACAGACATGACCCACTCTTACCCACAGCAGGAACAATAACAGACATGACCCACTCTTACCCACAGCAGGAACAATAACAGACATGACCCACAGCAGGAACAATAACAGACATGACCCACTCTTACCCACAGCAGGAACAACAACAGACATGACCCACTCTTACCCACAGCAGGAACAATAACAGACATGACCCACTCTTACCCACAGCAGGAAGAATAACAGACATGACCCACTCTTACCCACAGCAGGAACAATAACAGACATGACCCACTCTTACCCACAGCAGGAACAATAACAGACATGACCCACAGCAGGAACAACAACAGACATGACCCACTCTTACCCACAGCAGGAACAATAACAGACATGACCCACTCTTACCCACAGCAGGAACAATAACAGACATGACCCACTCTTACCCACAGCAGGAACAATAACAGACATGACCCACAGCAGGAACAACAACAGACATGACCCACTCTTACCCACAGCAGGAACAATAACAGACATGACCCACTCTTACCCACAGCAGGAACAATAACAGACATGACCCACTCTTACCCACAGCAGGAACAATAACAGACATGACCCACTCTTACCCACAGCAGGAACAACAACAGACATGACCCACTCTTACCCACAGCAGGAACAATAACAGACATGGCCCACTCTTACCCACAGCATGAACAATAACAGACATGACCCACTCTTACCCACAGCAGGAACAATAACAGACATGACCCACTCTTACCCACAGCATGAACAATAACAGACATGACCCACTCTTACCCACAGCAGGAACAATAACAGACATGACCCACTCTTACCCACAGCAGGAACAATAACAGACATGACCCACTCTTTCCCACAGCAGGAAGAATAACAGACATGACCCACTCTTTCCCACAGCAGGAAGAATAACAGACATGACCCACTCTTTCCCACAGCAGGAAGAATAACAGACATGACCCACTCTTTCCCACAGCAGGAAGAATAACAGACATGACCCACTCTTACCCACAGCAGGAACAACAACAGACATGACCCACTCTTACCCACAGCAGGAACCTATAACAGAGTAGCCGCTTATAACAAGGTGTTGTAACAGGGAGTATCATGAATGGATAATGTTGTGGGAACGTCCTGTGGCTGTTGTCTGAACGTCCTGTGACGGTTGTCTGAACGTCCTGTGGCTGTTGTCTGAACGTCCTGTGGCTGTTGTCTGAACGTCCTGTGGCTGTTGTCTGAACGTCCTGTGGCTGTTGTCTGAACGTCCTGTGGCGGTTGTCTGAACGTCCTGTGGCGGTTGTCTGAACGTCCTGTGGCTGTTGTCTGAACGTCCTGTGGCGGTTGTCTGAACGTCCTGTGGCTGTTGTCTGAACGTCCTGTGGCGGTTGTCTGAACGTCCTGTGGCTGTTGTCTGAACGTCCTGTGGCGGTTGTCTGAACGTCCTGTGGCTGTTGTCTGAACGTCCTGTGGCTGTTGTCTGAACGTCCTGTGGCTGTTGTCTGAACGTCCTGTGGCTGTTGTCTGAACGTCCTGTGGCTGTTGTCTGAACGTCCTGTGACGGTTGTCTGAACGTCCTGTGGCGGTTGTCTGAACGTCCTGTGAACGTCCTGTGAACGTGACGGTTGGGTTTGTGTGTTCCAGAGACCCCTCCTCCTGGGTATCTGAGTGAGGATGGAGAGGCTAGCGACAACCAGCATCTCAACAACCTGATGGACTCAGGTCAGACCCCACACACACACACACACACACACACACACACACACACACACACACACACACACACACACACACACACAGCCAATTTGAAATATTACACACACCCACGTGTGTCCATCCTGACCCTGTGTTCTCACTCTCTCTCGCTCTCTCTCTCTCTCTCTCTCTCTCTCTCTCTCTCTCTCTCTCTCTCGCTCTCTCTCTCTCTCTCTCTCTGTGTCTCTCTCTCTCTCTCTCTCTGTAGGCTCACCTAGTAACCTGTCACCAGAATCATCCTCTCCTCTCCTGTCTCTCTCTCTGTAGGCTCACCTAGTAACCTGTCACCAGAATCATCCTCTCCTGTCTCTCTCTCTGTAGGCTCACCTAGTAACCTGTCACCAGAATCATCCTCTCCTTTCCTGTCTCTCTCTCTCTATAGGATCACCTAGTAACCTGTCACCAGAATCATCCTCTCCTCTCCTGTCTCTCTCTTTCTATAGGATCACCTAGTAACCTGTCACCAGAATCATCCTCTCCTCTCCTGTCTCTCTCTCTCTGTAGGCTCACCTAGTAACCTGTCACCAGAATCATCCTCTCCTCTCCTGTCTCTCTCTTTCTATAGGATCACCTAGTAACCTGTCACCAGAATCATCCTCTCCTCTCCTGTCTCTCTCTCTCTGTAGGCTCACCTAGTAACCTGTCACCAGAATCATCCTCACCAACACACAGCACTAACCTGGGTAAGGAACATCTGATTTTTATAGCAGTCTGTTTCTCTACTATCATTCAGTGTATGTTCTTATCTGTATGGTAACCTGTCTAGTGTAACAAAAGCCCTGCTTGTTCGTGTCATTACTCAATCAAAGCGTTTCAATACCACTTGGAGGGGCCAGATCCACAAAGCCTCTCAGGATCAGGTCCCCGCCGATTAGGTCCCTGCCACCGCTCTTTCTATTAATTATGGAGGTGAACAGAGGACCCAGAGGCTTGGCCTTGGGGCAGAAGGTGAACAGAGGAACCAGAGGCTTGGCCTTGGGGCAGAAGGTGAACAGAGGAACCAGAGGCTTGGCCTTGGGGCAGAAGGTGAACAGAGGAACCAGAGGCTTGGCCTTGGGGCAGAAGGTGAACAGAGGAACCAGAGGCTTGGACTTGGGGCAGAAGGTGAACAGAGGAACCAGAGGTTTGGCCTTGGGGCAGAAGGTGAACAGAGGAACCAGAGGCTTGGACTTGGGGCAGAAGGTGAACAGAGGAACCAGAGGTTTGGCCTTGGGGCAGAAGGTGAACAGAGGAACCAGAGGCTTGGCCTTGGGGCAGAAGGTGAACAGAGGAACCAGAGGCTTGGCTTTGGGGCAGAAGGTGAACAGAGGAACCAGAGGCTTGGCTTTGGGGCAGAAGGTGAACAGAGGAACCAGAGGCTTGGACTTGGGGCAGAAGGTGAACAGAGGAACCAGAGGCTTGGCCTTGGGGCAGAAGGTGAACAGAGGAACCAGAGGCTTGGCCTTGGGGAAGGGCAGAAGGCTGACACAGAGGAAAACTTTGTCTCCAGTCTTGTGGATAGGCTAGCTAACATTACAGACAGACAGACAGACAGACAGACAGACAGACAGACAGACAGACAGACAGACACACCATGGTCATGTAATACAGATAGCATCCTGTGCGGCAGGTAGCCTGTTTCCTCTGTGCCCTTGAGCAAGGCACTTCCTCCTAATTGCTCCTGTAAGTCACTTTGGATAAAGGACTCAAATGGTTAACTGGCTGGCTGTCTGGTTAACTGGCTGGCTGGCTGGTTAACTGGCTGGCTGTCTGGTTAACTGGCTGGCTGGCTGGTTAACTGGCTGGCTGTCTGGTTAACTGGATGGCTGTCTGGTTAACTGGATGGCTGGCTGGTAACTGGCTGGCTGTCGGGTTAACTGGATGGCTGGCTGGTAACTGGCTGGCTGGCTGTCTAGTAAACTGGCTGGCTGTCTGGCTGGCTGTCTAGTTAACTCTCTGGCTGTTTGGTTAACTGGCTGGCTGGCTGGTTAACTGGCTGGCTGGCTGGTTAACTGCCTGGCTATCTGGTTAACTGGCTGGCTGGCTGGTTAACTGGCTGACTAGTTAACTGTCTGGCTGGCTAACTGGCTGGCAGGCTGGCTGACTGTCTGTGTCCACAGACATATAACACATCTAATAACACCTGATGGTCTTCTCTCCCTGTCCAGACCTACAGCCAGTAACGTACTGTGAGTCAGCGTTCTCTCTCTCTCTCTCTCTCTCTCTCTCCCCCTCTCTCCCTGTCCAGACCTACAGCCGGTAACGTACTGTGAGTCAGCGTTCTCTCTCTGTCTCTCCAGACCTACAGCCGGTAACGTACTGTGAGTCAGCGTTCTCTCTCTGTCTCTCCCTCTCCAGACCTACAGCCAGTAACGTACTGTGAGTCAGCGTTCTCTCTCTCTCTCTGTCTCTCCAGACCTACAGCCAGTAACGTACTGTGAGTCAGCGTTCTCTCTCTGTCTCTCCAGACCTACAGCCGGTAACGTACTGTGAGTCAGCGTTCTCTCTCTGTCTCTCCCTCTCCAGACCTACAGCCGGTAACGTACTGTGAGTCAGCGTTCTCTCTCTGTCTCTCCCTCTCCAGACCTACAGCCAGTAACGTACTGTGAGTCAGCGTTCTCTCTCTCTCTCTGTCTCTCCAGACCTACAGCCGGTAACGTACTGTGAGTCAGCGTTCTGGAGCTCTATGTCCTATTATGAGTTGAACCAGCGTGTGGGTGAGACCTTCCATGCCTCCCAGCCCTCTCTCACTGTCGACGGGTTTACAGACCCCTCCAACTCAGAACGCTTCTGTCTGGGACTACTGTCCAACGTCAACCGCAATGCTGCCGTGGAGCTCACACGCAGACACATAGGTACCACCCTGACCTAACCTTGACCTGACCCTAACCTGACCCCGACCCTAACCTTACCCTAACCTAACCCTGACCTTACCCTAACCTAACCCTAACCTTAACCCTAACCTAACCCTGACCCTAACCTAACCCTGACCCTAACCTGACCCCGACCCTAACCTGACTCTGACCCTACCCCTGACCCTAACCTGACCCTGACCCTAACCTGAACCCGACCCTAACCTGACTCTGACCCTACCCTGACCCTAACCCTGACCCTAACCTGACCCCGACCCTAACCTGACCTTACCCTAACCTGACTCCAATCCGACCCTAACCTGACCCTAAACTGACTCCAATCCGACCCCGAACCTAACCTGACCCCAACCTACCGCCCCATGTCCCTTGTAGTGTCAGCTGTGTTCCTCGATGTCCCTGTAGAGTCAGCTGTGTTCCTTGGTGTCCCTGTAGAGTCAGCTGTGTTCCTTGGTATCCCTGTAGTGTCAGCTGTGTTCCTCGATGTCCCTGTAGAGTCAGCTGTGTTCCTTGGTATCCCTGTAGAGTCAGCTGTGTCCCTGTAGTGTCAGCTGTGTTCCTTGGTGTCCCTGTAGTGTCAGCTGTGTTCCTCGGTGTCCCTGTAGAGTCAGCTGTGTTCCTTGGTGTTCCTGTAGAGTCAGCTGTGTTCCTTGGGTATCCCTGTAGTGTCAGCTGTGTTCCTTGGTATCCCTGTAGTGTCAGCTGTGTCCCTGTAGTGTTAGCTGTGTTCCTCGGTGTCCCTGTAGTGTCAGTTGTGTTCCTTGGTGTCCCTGTAGTGTCAGTTGTGTTCCTTGGTGTCCCTGTAGTGTCAGCTGTGTTCCTCGGTGTCCCTGTAGTGTCAGCTGTGTTCCTCGGTGTCCCTGTAGTGTCAGTTGTGTTCCTTGGTGTCCCTGTAGTGTCAGCTGTGTTCCTCGGTGTCCCTGTAGTGTCAGCTGTGTTCCTTGGTGTCCCTGTAGAGTCAGGTGTGTTCCTTGGCGTCCCTGTAGTGTCAGCTGTGTTCCTTGGTGTCCCTGTAGAGTCAGCTGTGTTCCTTGGTGTCCCTGTAGTGTCAGCTGTGTTCCTTGGTGTCCCTGTAGTGTCAGCTGTGTTCCTTGGTGTCCCTGTAGAGTCAGCTGTGTTCCTTGGTGTCCCTGTAGAGTCAGCTGTGTTCCTTGGTGTCCCTGTAGTGTCAGATGTGTTCCTTGGTGTCCCTGTAGTGTCAGCTGTGTTCCTTGGTGTCCCTGTAGAGTCAGCTGTGTTCCTTGGTGTCCCTGTAGAGTCAGCTGTGTTCCTTGGTGTCCCTGTAGTGTCAGCTGTGTTCCTTGGTGTCCCTGTAGAGTCAGCTGTGTTCCTTGGTGTCCCTGTAGAGTCAGCTGTGTTCCTTGGTGTCCCTGTAGAGTCAGCTGTGTTCCTTGGTGTCCCTGTAGTGTCAGCTGTGTTCCTTGGTGTCCCTGTAGAGTCAGCTGTGTTCCTCGGTGTCCCTGTAGTGTCAGCTGTGTTCCTTGGTGTCCCTGTAGTGTCAGCTGTGTTCCTTGGTGTCCCTGTAGTGTCAGCTGTGTTCCTTGGTATCCCTGTAATGTCAGCTGTGTCCCTGTAGTGTCAGCTGTGTTCCTTGGTGTCCCTGTAGTGTCAGCTTGTTCCTTGGTGTCCCTGTAGTGTCAGCTGTGTTCCTTGGTATCCCTGTAATGTCAGCTGTGTCCCTGTAGTGTCAGCTGTGTTCCTTGGTGTCCCTGTAGTGTCAGCTGTGTTCCTTGGTGTCCCTGTAGTGTCAGCTGTGTTCCTTGGTGTCCCTGTAGAGTCAGCTGTGTTCCTTGGTGTCCCTGTAGAGTCAGCTGTGTTCCTTGGTGTCCCTGTAGAGTCAGCTGTGTTCCTTGGTGTCCCTGTAGAGTCAGCTGTGTTCCTTGGTGTCCCTGTAGAGTCAGCTGTGTTCCTTGGTGTCCCTGTAGAGTCAGCTGTGTTCCTTGGTATCCCTGTAATGTCAGCTGTGTCCCTGTAGTGTCAGCTGTGTTCCTTGGTGTCCCTGTAGTGTCAGCTGTGTTCCTTGGTGTCCCTGTAGTGTCAGCTGTGTTCCTTGGTATCCCTGTAATGTCAGCTGTGTCCCTGTAGTGTCAGCAGTGTTCCTTGGTGTCCCTGTAGTGTCAGCTGTGTTCCTTGGTGTCCCTGTAGTGTCAGCTGTGTTCCTTGGTGTCCCTGTAGAGTCAGCTGTGTTCCTTGGTGTCCCTGTAGAGTCAGCTGTGTTCCTTGGTGTCCCTGTAGAGTCAGCTGTGTTCCTTGGTGTCCCTGTAGAGTCAGCTGTGTTCCTTGGTGTCCCTGTAGTGTCAGCTGTGTTCCTTGGTGTCCCTGTAGAGTCAGCTGTGTTCCTTGGTGTCCCTGTAGAGTCAGCTGTGTTCCTCGGTGTCCCTGTAGTGTCAGCTGTGTTCCTTGGTGTCCCTGTAGTGTCAGCTGTGTTCCTCGGTGTCCCTGTAGAGTCAGCTGTGTTCCTTGGTGTCCCTGTAGTGTCAGCTGTGTTCCTCGGTGTCCCTGTAGAGTCAGCTGTGTTCCTTGGTGTCCCTGTAGTGTCAGCTGTGTTCCTTGGTGTCCCTGTAGTGTCAGCTGTGTTCCTTGGTGTCCCTGTAGTGTCAGCTGTGTTCCTTGGTGTCCCTGTAGTGTCAGCTGTGTTCCTTGGTATCCCTGTAGTGTCAGCTGTGTTCCTTGGTGTCCCTGTAGTGTCAGCTGTGTTCCTTGGTGTCCCTGTAGTGTCAGCTGTGTTCCTTGGTGTCCCTGTAGAGTCAGCTGTGTTCCTTGGTGTCCCTGTAGTGTCAGCTGTGTTCCTTGGTGTCCCTGTAGTGTCAGCTGTGTTCCTTGGTGTCCCTGTAGTGTCAGCTGTGTTCCTTGGTGTCCCTGTAGTGTCAGCTGTGTTCCTTGGTGTCCCTGTAGTGTCAGCTGTGTTCCTTGGTATCCCTGTAGTGTCCGCTGTGTTCCTTGGTGTCCCTGTAGAGTCAGCTGTGTTCCTTGGTGTCCCTGTAGTGTCAGCTGTGTTCCTTGGTGTCCCTGTAGAGTCAGCTGTGTTCCTTGGTGTCCCTGTAGTGTCAGCTGTGTTCCTTGGTGTCCCTGTAGTGTCAGCTGTGTTCCTTGGTGTCCCTGTAGTGTCAGCTGTGTTCCTTGGTGTCCCTGTAGTGTCAGCTGTGTTCCTTGGTGTCCCTGTAGTGTCAGCTGTGTTCCTTGGTGTCCCTGTAGTGTCAGCTGTGTTCCTTGGTGTCCCTGTAGTGTCAGCTGTGTTCCTTGGTGTCCCTGTAGTGTCAGCTGTGTTCCTTGGTGTCCCTGTAGTGTCAGCTGTGTTCCTTGGTGTCCCTGTAGTGTCAGCTGTGTTCCTTGGTGTCCCTGTAGAGTCAGCTGTGTTCCTTGGTGTCCCTGTAGTGTCAGCTGTGTTCCTTGGTGTCCCTGTAGAGTCAGCTGTGTTCCTTGGTGTCCCTGTAGTGTCAGCTGTGTTCCTTGGTGTCCCTGTAGTGTCAGCTGTGTTCCTTGGTGTCCCTGTAGTGTCAGCTGTGTTCCTTGGTGTCCCTGTAGAGTCAGCTGTGTCCCTGTAGTGTCAGCTGTGTTCCTCGGTATCACTGTAGTGTCAGCTGTGTTCCTGTAGTGTCAGCTGTGTTCCTTGGTATCCCTGTAGTGTCAGCTGTGTTCCTCGGTATCACTGTAGTGTCAGCTGTGTCCCTGTAGTGTCAGCTGTGTTCCTTGGTATCCCTGGCTGTCTAGTTAACTGTCTGTTTGTTTGGTTAACTGGCTGGCTGTCTAGTTAACTGTCTGTTTGTTTGGTTAACTGGCTGGCTGTCTAGTTAACTGTCTGTCTGTTTGGTTAACTGGCTGGCTGTCTGGTTAACTAGCTGGCTGTCTGGTTAACTGGCTGTCTGGTAGGTGTGTAACGGTACAGTAATGTGGTAGGTATGTAACACACCTACCACCGTTACAAACCTGCCCACTAGGTGAACTGAACTCGTTTTCTCTTTGAACCAGTCAATGTTCCAAACAGCTGTAGTACTTTGATCTTCCTCACGTGAGTTGGTCTGACATCCCCCCTCTCTCTCTCTCTGGTCTCTCCCACCCTTCCTCTCTCTCTCTCTCTCATGTTCATGTACCTCTCCCTCTCTCTCTGGTCTCTCCCAACCATCCTCTCTCTCTCTCTCTGGTCTCTCCCAACCGTCCTCTCTCTCTCTCTCTGGTCTCTCCCACCCTTCCTCTCTCTCTCTCTCTCTCTCTCTCCCATGTTCCTCTTCCTCTCTCTCTCTCTCTCATGTTCATGTACCTCTCCCTCTCTCTCTGGTCTCTCCCAACCATCCTCTCTCTCTCTCTCTGGTCTCTCCCAACCGTCCTCTCTCTCTCTCTCTGGTCTCTCCCAACCGTCCTCTCTCTCTCTCTCTGGTCTCTCCCACCCTTCCTCTCTCTCTCTCTCTCTCTCTCTCTCATGTTCCTCTTCCTCTCTCTCAACCTCCATCTTCCTCCCTCTCTCTCATGTTCCTCTTCCTCTCTCTCTCCCTCTGGTCTCTCCCACCCTTCCTCTCTCTCTCTCTCTAGGCCGGGGTGTGAGGTTGTACTACATCGGAGGAGAGGTGTTTGCAGAGTGTCTCAGTGACAGTGCCATCTTTGTCCAGAGTCCCAACTGTAATCAACGCTACGGCTGGCACCCTGCCACTGTCTGCAAGGTCCCTCCAGGTACACACACACACACACACACACACACACACACACACACACGTTAACATGTTTTATTTCCTGTTGAACATGTCTCTAACTCTGCTTGATGTGATTCCCCCAGGCTGTAACCTGAAGATATTCAACAACCAGGAGTTTGCAGCTCTGCTGGCCCAGTCAGTGAACCAGGGCTTTGAGGCTGTCTACCAGCTCACCAGGATGTGTACCATACGCATGAGCTTGGTCAAGGGCTGGGGCACCGAGTACAGGTAAGGGCTACAACACACGTACGTACCGCCACACCGTGTCATTTATTTTTTTTACCGTGAACTACTGCAGCAGAAGCGAACTCCTTCCTCCGCTGTTCTTTTGTCCGCGTGAGGCTACAATACGTTGAGTTTCCTGGGGAAGCGGTGAAGCCTGGGGAAGCGGTGAAGCCTGGGGAAGCCTGGGGAAGCGGTGAAGCCTGGGGAAGCCGTGAAGCCTTGGGAAGCGGTGAAGCCTGGGGAAGCCGTGAAGCCTGGGGAAGCCTTGGGAAGCGGTGAAGCCTTGGGAAGCGGTGAAGCCTGGGGAAGCCGTGAAGCCTGGGGAAGCGGTGAAGCCTGGGGAAGCGGTGAAGCCTGGGGAAGCCGTGAAGCCTGGGGAAGCGGTGAAGTGCCGGGGAAACTGAAGCGCTAGCCTACAGAAATTGGTTCAGTTATGGCATACATTTGTTTTTGTTAATATGGGCAGAAGATTGTAGCCTGGGCCTATATAAATATGTTAATATGGGCAGAAGATTGTAGCCTGGGTCTATATAAATGTGTTAATATGGGCAGAAGATTGTAGCCTGGGTCTATATAAATGTGTTAATATGGGCAGAATATTGTAGCCTGGGCCTGTATAAATTCGTTAATATGGGCAGAATATTGGAGCCTGGGCCTATATAAATTAGTTCATATAGGCAGAATATTGTAGCCTGGGCCTGTATAAATTAGTTCATATGGGCAGAATATTGTAGCCTGGGCCTGTATAAATCAGTTCATATGGGCAGAATATTGTAGCCTGGGCCTGTATAAATTAGTTCATATGGGCAGAATATTGTGCACTGAACCAAAATATAAATGCAACATGCAACAATTTCAAAGACTTTATTGAGTTAAAGTTCATATTAGAAAATCAATAAATTGAAATAAAATCATCTGGTCCTAATCTATGGATTCCACATGACTGGGAATACAGATATGAACAGTTGAAGTCGGAAGTTTACATACACCTGAGCCAAATATATTTAAACTCAGTTTTTCACAATTCCTGGCATTTAATCCTAGTAAAAATTCCCTGTCTTAGGTCAGTTAGAATCACCACTTTATTTTAAGAATGTGAAATGTCAGAATAATAGTAGAGAGAATGATTTATTTCAGCTTTTATTTCTTTCATCACATTCCCAGTGGGTCAGAAGTTTACATACACTCAATTAGTATTTGGTAGCATTGCCTTTAAATGGTTTAACTTGGGTCAAACGTTTCGGGTAGCCTTCCACAAGCTTCCCACAATAAGTTGGGTGAATTTTGGCCCATTCCTCCTGACAGAGCTGGTGTAACTGAGTCAGGTTTGTAGGCCTTCTTGCTCGCACACTTTTTCAGTTCTGCCCACACATTTTCTGTAGGTTTGAGAGCTTTGTGATGGCCACTCCAATACCTTGACTTTGTTGTCCTTAAGCCATTTTGCCACAACTTTGGAAGTATGTTAGGGGTCATCGTCCATTTGGAAGACCCATTTGCGACCAAGTTTTAACTTCCTGACTGATGTCTTGAGATGTTGCTTCAATATATCCACATTATTTTCCTTCCTCATGATGCCATCTATTTTGTGAAGTGCACCAGTCCGTCCTGCAGCAAAGCACCCCCACAACATGATTCTGCCACCCCCGTGCTTCACGGTTGGGATGGTGTTCTTCAGCTTGCAATCCTCACCCTTGTCCTCCAAACATAACGATGGTCGTTATGGCCAAACAGTTCCATTTTTGTTTCATCAGACCAGAGGACATTTCTCAAAAAGTACGATCTTTGTCCCCATGTGCAGTTGCAAACCTTAGTCTGGCTTTTTTATGGCGATTTTGGAGCAGTGGCTTCTTCCTTGCTGAGCGGCCTTTCAGGTCGATCGATATAGGACTCGTTTTACTGTGGATATAAATACTTTTGTACCCGTTTCCTCCAGCATCTTCACAAGGTACTTTGCTGTTGTTCTGGGATTGATCATCTCTAGGAGACAGAACGCGTCTCCTTCCTGAGCGGTATGACGGCTGCGTGGTCCCATGGTGTTTATACTTGCGTACTATTGTTTGTACAGATGAACTTGGTACCTTCAGGCATTTGGAAATTGCTCCCAAGGATGAACCAGACTTGTGGAGGTCTACAATTTTTTTCTGAGGTCTTGGCTGATTTCTTTTGATTTCTCCATGATGTCAAGCAAAGAGGCACTGAGTTTGAAGGTAGGCCTTGAAATACATCCACAGGTACACCTCCAATTGACTCAAATGATGTCAATTAGCCTATCAGAAGCCTCTAAAGCCATGACATCATTTTCTGGAATTTTCCAAGCTGTTTAAAGGCACAGTCAACTTAGTGTATGTAAACTTCTGACCTTCTGAATGTACTGCATGTAGGAAAGCATGTAGCCTTCATTCGCTATTCGAGCGACATGCTCCCCCCCCCCCTGCCCATTTTATAATGGGCCATTCTACATAGAAACAAATTTGACATATTAGTAAAGACCAGATTTAAATTGAGAATAGTCTGATAGGTGAAAATAGGATCAGTTGATGAGAGAACAGCTGTGCAGCAAGGAACAAGCTTTTTTTCACGACTTTTTCCTAATCATCAACAGTCTGTAGTCGCATCATGAAGCCCATATATGTTTTGATTTCTAAGACATTCTAAGGTTTGTATCGTTCACAACTAAAGTTGCCAAATAACTCTAAATCTAGCGTATAGGACCGGTTTCAAATTATAACTTTTCTGCTCGACATAGCGTACTTGCTCCGGAATGGGGAAAAATATCCTTTCTATTTCATTCAGTTCAATTATTGGGCTCCCGATAGGCGCAACGGTCTAAGGCACTGCATCGCTGTGCATTCTGGGTTCGAGTCCAGACTCTGCCTGCCGGGACCCGACATCATTATGAGGCATTGCTGTGCCACTAGAGATTCTGGGTTCGAGTCCAGACTCTGCCTGCCGGGACCCGACATCATTATGAGGTATCGCTGTGCCACTAGAGATTCTGGGTTTGTCCAGACTCTGCCTGCCGGGACCCGACATCATTATGAGGTATCGCTGTGCCACTAGAGATTCTGGGTTCGAGTCCAGACTCTGCCTGCCGGGACCCGACATCATTATGAGGTATCGCTGTGCCACTAGAGATTCTGGGTTCGAGTCCAGACTCTGCCTGCCGGGACCCGACATCATTATGAGGTATCGCTGTGCCACTAGAGATTCTGGGTTTGTCCAGACTCTGCCTGCCGGGACCCGACATCATTATGAGGTATCGCTGTGCCACTAGAGATTCTGGGTTCGAGTCCAGACTCTGCCTGCCGGGACCCGACATCATTATGAGGTATCGCTGTGCCACTAGAGATTCTGGGTTTGTCCAGACTCTGCCTGCCGGGACCCGACATCATTATGAGGTATCGCTGTGCCACTAGAGATTCTGGGTTCGAGTCCAGACTCTCGGGTTAAGACAAAATTGCAACTACCAATTGGATACCACAAAAACGGGGTAAAAAAAAGTCTTCTTACTAAATATAATTATATAATATATATATATATATAATATATTTACATTTTTTATATATATATATATATATAAATAAAATCTAGATTTAAAAATAAATCTTAATTAGATTCTTCTTACTAAATATAATTATATAAAATTATGAGTTTTATAAGATTATCTTGCAGGTAAAGGTCAGCTAAAGGTCATGGAGAGGTCATGGAGATGACATACAGAGCATTCGGAAAGTATTCAGACCCCTTTACTTTTTCCACATGTTATGTTACAGCCTTATTCTAAAATGGATTACATTAAAATTCTTCCTCATCAATACCTCATAATGATGAAACGAAAACAGGTTTTTAGAAATGTTTACAAATGTATATATATTTTTTTAAACAGAAATACTTTATTTACATAAGTATTCAGACCCTTTGCTATGAGACTCGAAATTGAGCTCAGGTGCTTCCTGTATCCATTGATCATCCTTGAGATGTTTCTACAACTTGATTGGAGTCCAACTGGGGTAAATTCAACTGATTGGACATGATTTGGAAAGGCACACACCTGTCTATATAAAGTTCCACAGTTGACAGTGCAGGTCAGAGGAAAAACCAAGCCATGAGGTCAAAGGAATTGTCCGTAGAGCTCAGAGACAGGATTGTGTCGAGGCGTAGATCTGGGGAAGGGTACCAAAACATTTCTGCAGCATTGAAGGACCCCAAGAACACAGTGTCCTCCATCAAACTTCTTTTAAATGGAAGAAGTTTGGAACCACCAAGACTCTTCCTAGAGCTGGCCGCTTCACCTAACTGAGCAATTAGGGGAGAAGGGCCTTGCTCAGGGAGGTGACCAAGAACCCGATGGTCACTCTGACAGAGCTCCAGAGTTCTTCTGTGGAGATGGGAGAACCGTCCAGAAAGATAACCATCTCTGCAGCACTCCACCAATCAGGTCTTTATGGTAGAGTGGCCAGACGGAAGCCACTCCTCAGTAAAAGGCACCTGACAGCCCACTTGAAGTTTTCCAAAAGGCACCCAAAGGACTCTGACCATGAGAAACAAGATTCTCTGGTCTGATGAAACCAATATTGAACTCTTTGGCCTGAATGCCAAGTGTCACGTCTGGAGGAAACCTGGCACCATCCCCACGGTGAAGCATCATGCTGTGGGGATGTTTTTTAGTGGCAGGGACTGGGAGACTAGTCAGGATCGAGGGAAAGATGAACTGAGCAAAGTACAGAGAGATCCTTGATGAAAACCTGCTCCAGAGCACTCAGGACCTCAGACTGGGGCGATGGTTCACCTTCCAACAGGACAACGACCCTAAGCACACAGCCAAGACAATGCAGGAGTGGCTTTGGGACAAGTCTCTGAATGTCCTTGGGTGGCACAGCCAGAGCCCGGACTTGAACCCGATCGAACATCTCTGGAGAGACCTGAAAATAGCTGTGCAGCGACGCCCGATCATCCCATGGCTGCATGCACATAGCAGAAATATCACTGAAATATTCAACTTCCTGCACGTCACCTTCTATATTGAAACAGGCATCTTTATAGGCTGTTGAAGAGCAAATGGACAGCATCACGTTCAGGTCAGTCATCTAGAACGCCAAACGTAGGATTCTGCAATAATGAGCAGGTGTGTGCACGTCTGTGTTCATCCATTTCAGGCTGTTTTTGGGAGTCGAGCAAGAGTCGACTCCTTCGAGTCAAACCGAGTCGACTCCAAGAATGCTGGAGTCGTGCACCACTAGGAGGAAGGAGGATAAAGACAGGAAAAGAGAGTGTGTGTGGTCACTTTGCGTGTGCGCTCCGCGGCAGCGACAGACTTGGAGAGGAGGGAGAGAGAGAGTTGACTAACGGGGGAGGAATGTAGGAGGCAGAGGACGTGGGGGAGGGAGGGACAGAGGTGATCGTGTTCAGACGGACTAGAGTGCACGGAAGGGGATTCCCACTGGACTTTCCCTGGCCTCACTGCCCTGAGTCACGTTTCAAACACACAACTAGCAAAACAGACTTCGTAGAACCACACAAGACGTAGGTAGAAAACTTTAACTTAAAGAGTTGAGATGTAGGCTAAAACATCTGTTAAACAGCCATGAGATTCCACTTTCTCTAGATAAAAAAGGGTTTGATTTATGAAATGTTATTGATTCAGGTTGGTGCTGTTGAAATGTTATCTGTACACATTTTCGTTAAACTCCCTCTCCCTTTTCCCCCCAGGCGACAGACCGTAACCAGTACCCCTTGTTGGATTGAGCTGCACCTCAATGGCCCCCTCCAGTGGCTGGATAAAGTACTGACACAGATGGGCTCTCCCAGCATCCACTGTTCTAGTGTCTCCTAAATACAGGTGCGCAGACAGAACAGTCATTCCGGACAAGTACCTTTTTCTCTCATGGCTAACTTACGAGGACATTTGAAAAGACAGGCTGAGTGGGCCAGGGAAGCTTATATTCATGAGCTCGCCTTGACTGACAGCTCTTTGAAAGCCGATGTCAAGCAACTTGGATGCAGTGTTGGGAGTAAAATCATCAAGATAATGTGGTGATACACTACGCAACTCAAACAGCATTGAAAATGCATCAATTTATGTCCCCCAAAAATTCATACATCTAATATTTGTCATGTCTCTTGTGGTGTGGTGCAGTTCACAGCAGCACTGACGGATGGGTTGACATGACAACTGCATCAGAGTTTTGAACGACCCATACCCCCCCTTTTGTTCCATGGTGGCTGAAGACCTAGCTAGCCAGTAACTAGCTAAGACCAGACACAGCTGAAGACCTAGCTAGCCAGTAACTAGCTAACACCAGACACAGCTGAAGACCTAGTTAGCCAGTAACTAGCTAACACCAGACACAGATGAAGACCTAGCTAGCCAGTAACTAGCTAAGACCAGACACAGCTGAAGACCTAGCTAGCCAGTAACTAGCTAAGACCAGACACAGCTGAAGACCTAGCTAGCCAGTAACTAGCTAACATCAGACATAAAGACCTAGCTAGCCAGTAACTAGCTAACACCAGACACAGATGAAGACCTAGCTAGCCAGTAACTAGCTAGCACCAGACACAGATGAAGACCTAGCTAGCCAGTAACTAGCTAACACCAGACACAGCTGAAGACCTAGTTAGCCAGTAACTAGCTAACACCAGACACAGATGAAGACCTAGCTAGCCAGTAACTAGCTAAGACCAGACACAGCTGAAGACCTAGCTAGCCAGTAACTAGCTAAGACCAGACACAGCTGAAGACCTAGCTAGCCAGTAACTAGCTAACACCAGACACAGCTGAATACCTCGCTAGCCAGTAACTAGCTAAGACCAGACACAGCTGAAGACCTAACTAGCCAGTAACTAGCTAACACCAAACACAGCTGAAGACCTAGCTAGCCAGTAACTAGCTAACACCAGACACAGCTGAATACCTCGCTAGCCAGTAACTAGCTAAGACCAGACACAGCTGAAGACCTAACTAGCCAGTAACTAGCTAACACCAGACACAGATGAAGACCTAGCTAGCCAGTAACTAGCTAAGACCAGACACAGCTGAAGACCTAGCTAGCCAGTAACTAGCTAACACCAGACACAGATGAAGACCTAGCTAGCCAGTAACTAGCTAACACCAGACACAGCTGAAGACCTAGCTAGCCAGTAACTAGCTAACACCAGACACAGATGAAGACCTAGCTAGCCAGTAACTAGCTAAGACCAGACACAGCTGAAGACCTAGCTAGCCAGTAACTAGCTAACACCAGACACAGCTGAAGACCTAGCTAGCCAGTAACTAGCTAACACCAGACACAGATGAAGACCTAGCTAGCCAGTAACTAGCTAAGACCAGACACAGCTGAAGACCTAGCTAGCCAGTAACTAGCTAACACCAGACACAGATGAAGACCTAGCTAGCCAGTAACTAGCTAACACCAGACACAGCTGAAGACCTAGCTAGCCAGTAACTAGCTAACACCAGACACAGATGAAGACCTAGCTAGCCAGTAACTAGCTAAGACCAGACACAGCTGAAGACCTAGCTAGCCAGTAACTAGCTAACACCAGACACAGCTGAAGACCTAGCTAGCCAGTAACTAGCTAGCACCAGACACAGATGAAGACCTAGCTAGCCAGTAACTAGCTAACACCAGACACAGCTGAAGACCTAGCTAGCCAGTAACTAGCTAACACCAGACACAGATGAAGACCTAGCCAGCCAGTAACTAGCTAACACCAGACACAGCTGAAGACCTAGCTAGCCAGTAACTAGCTAACACCAGACACAGCTGAAGACCTAGCTAGCCAGTAACTAGCTAACACCAGACACAGATGAAGACCTAGCTAGCCAGTAACTAGCTAGCACCAGACACAGATGAAGACCTAGCTAGCCAGTAACTAGCTAACACCAGACACAGCTGAAGACCTAGCTAGCCAGTAACTAGCTAACACCAGACACAGATGAAGACCTAGCCAGCCAGTAACTAGCTAACACCAGACACAGCTGAAGACCTAGCTAGCCAGTAACTAGCTAACACCAGACACAGATGAAGAACTAGCCAGCCAGTAACTAGCTAACACCAGACACAGCTGAAGACCTAGCTAGCCAGTAACTAGCTAACACCAGACACAGATGAAGACCTAGCCAGCCAGTAACTAGCTAACACCAGACACAGATAAAGACCTAACTAGCCAGTAACTAGCTAACACCAGACACAGCTGAAGACCTAGCTAGCCAGTAACTAGCTAAGACCAGACACAGCTGAAGACCTAGCTAGCCAGTAACTACCTAACACCAGACACAGCTGAAGACCTAGCTAGCCAGTAACTAGCTAACACCAGACACAGCTGAAGACCTAGCTAGCCAGTAACTAACTAAGACCAGACACAGATGAAGACCTAGCTAGCCAGTAACTAGCTAAGACCAGACACAGCTGAAGACCTCGCTAGCCAGTAACTAGCTAAGACCAGACACAGCTGAAGACCTAGCTAGCCAGTAACTAGCTAAGACCAGACACAGATGAAGACCTAGCTAGCCAGTAACTAGCTAAGACCAGACACAGCTGAAGACCTAGCTAGCCAGTAACTAGCTAACACCAGACACAGCTGAAGACCTAGCTAGCCAGTAACTAGCTAACACCAGACACAGCTGAAGACCTAGTTAGCCAGTAACTAGCTAACACCAGACACAGATGAAGACCTAGCTAGCCAGTAACTAGCTAAGACCAGACACAGCTGAAGACCTAACTAGCCAGTAACTAGCTAACACCAGACACAGATGAAGACCTAGCTAGCCAGTAACTAGCTAAGACCAGACACAGCTGAAGACCTAGCTAGCCAGTAACTAGCTAACACCAGACACAGATGAAGACCTAGCTAGCCAGTAACTAGCTAACACCAGACACAGCTGAAGACCTAGTTAGCCAGTAACTAGCTAACACCAGACACAGCTGAAGAACTAGCTAGCCAGTAACTAGCTAACACCAGACACAGCTGAAGACCTAGCTAGCACCAGACACAGATGAAGACCTAGCTAGCCAGTAACTAGCTAACACCAGACACAGATAAAGACCTAGCTAGCCAGTAACTAGCTAACACCAGACACAGCTGAAGACCTAGCTAGCCAGTAACTAGCTAACACCAGACACAGCTGAAGACCTAGTTAGCCAGTAACTAGCTAACACCAGACACAGATGAAGACCTAGTTAGCCAGTAACTAGCTAACACCAGACACAGATGAAGACCTAGCTAGCCAGTAACTAGCTAAGACCAGACACAGCTGAAGACCTAGCTAGCCAGTAACTAGCTAAGACCAGACACAGCTGAAGACCTCGCTAGCCAGTAACTAGCTAAGACCAGACACAGCTGAAGACCTAGCTAGCACCAGACACAGATGAAGACCTAACTAGCCAGTAACTAGCTAACACCAGACACAGCTGAAGACCTAGCTAGCCAGTAACTAGCTAACACCAGACACAGCTGAAGACCTAGCTAGCCAGTAACTAGCTAACACCAGACACAGCTGAAGACCTAGCTAGCCAGTAACTAGCTAAGACCAGACACAGCTGAAGACCTAGCTAGCCAGTAACTAGCTAACACCAGACACAGCTGAATACCTCGCTAGCCAGTAACTAGCTAAGACCAGACACAGCTGAAGACCTAACTAGCCAGTAACTAGCTAACACCAGACACAGATGAAGACCTAGCTAGCCAGTAACTAGCTAACACCAGACACAGCTGAAGACCTAGCTAGCCAGTAACTAGCTAACACCAGACACAGATGAAGACCTAGCTAGCCAGTAACTAGCTAAGACCAGACACAGCTGAAGACCTAGCTAGCCAGTAACTAGCTAACACCAGACACAGATGAAGACCTAGCTAGCCAGTAACTAGCTAACACCAGACACAGCTGAAGACCTAGCTAGCCAGTAACTAGCTAACACCAGACACAGCTGAAGACCTAGCTAGCACCAGACACAGATGAAGACCTAGCTAGCCAGTAACTAGCTAACACCAGACACAGATAAAGACCTAGCTAGCCAGTAACTAGCTAACACCAGACACAGCTGAAGACCTAGCTAGCAGGTAACGAGCTAACATCAGACATAAAGACCTAGCTAGCCAGTAACTAGCTAACACCAGACACAGATGAAGACCTAGCTAGCCAGTAACTAGCTAACACCAGACACAGCTGAAGACCTAGCTAGCCAGTAACTAGCTAACACCAGACACAGCTGAAGACCTAGCTAGCCAGTAACTAGCTAACACCAGACACAGCTGAAGACCTAGCTAGCCAGTAACTAGCTAACACCAGACACAGCTGAAGACCTAGCTAGCCAGTAACTAGCTAACACCAGACACAGCTGAAGACCTAGCTAGCCAGTAACTTGCTAACACCAGACACAGCTGAAGACCTAGCTAGCCAGTAACTTGCTAACACCAGACACAGCTGAAGACCTAGCTAGCCAGTAACTTGCTAACACCAGACACAGCTGAAGACCTAGCTAGCCAGTAACTTGCTAACACCAGACACAGCTGAAGACCTAGCTAGCCAGTAACTTGCTAACACCAGACACAGCTGAAGACCTAGCTAGCCAGTAACTTGCTAACACCAGACACAGCTGAAGACCTAGCTAGCCAGTAACTTGCTAACACCAGACACAGCTGAAGACCTAGCTAGCCAGTAACTTGCTAACACCAGACACAGCTGAAGACCTAGCTAGCCAGTAACTTGCTAACACCAGACACAGCTGAAGACCTAGCTAGCCAGTAACTTGCTAACACCAGACACAGCTGAAGACCTAGCTAGCCAGTAACTAGCTAACACCAGACACAGATGAAGACCTAGCTAGCCAGTAACTAGCTAACACCAGACACAGCTGAAGACCTAGCTAGCCAGTAACTAGCTAACACCAGACACAGCTGAAGACCTAGCTAGCCAGTAACTTGCTAACACCAGACACAGCTGAAGACCTAGCTAGCCAGTAACTTGCTAACACCAGACACAGCTGAAGACCTAGCTAGCCAGTAACTTGCTAACACCAGACACAGCTGAAGACCTAGCTAGCCAGTAACTTGCTAACACCAGACACAGCTGAAGACCTAGCTAGCCAGTAACTTGCTAACACCAGACACAGCTGAAGACCTAGCTAGCCAGTAACTTGCTAACACCAGACACAGCTGAAGACCTAGCTAGCCAGTAACTAGCTAACACCAGACACAGCTGAAGACCTAGCTAGCCAGTAACTAGCTAACACCAGACACAGCTGAAGACCTAGTTAGCCAGTAACTAGCTAACACCAGACACAGATGAAGACCTAGTTAGCCAGTAACTAGCTAACACCAGACACAGATGAAGACCTAGCTAGCCAGTAACTAGCTAAGACCAGACACAGCTGAAGACCTAGCTAGCCAGTAACTAGCTAAGACCAGACACAGCTGAAGACCTAGCTAGCCAGTAACTAACTAACACCAAACACAGCTGAAGACCTAGCTAGCCAGTAACTAGCTAACACCAGACACAGCTGAAGACCTAGCTAGCCAGTAACTAGCTAACACCAGACACAGATGAAGACCTAGCTAGCCAGTAACTAGCTAAGACCAGACACAGCTGAAGACCTAGCTAGCCAGTAACTAGCTAACACCAGACACAGATGAAGACCTAGCTAGCCAGTAACTAGCTAACACCAGACACAGCTGAAGACCTAGCTAGCCAGTAACTAGCTAACACCAGACACAGCTGAAGACCTAGCTAGCACCAGACACAGATGAAGACCTAGCTAGCCAGTAACTAGCTAACACCAGACACAGATAAAGACCTAGCTAGCCAGTAACTAGCTAACACCAGACACAGCTGAAGACCTAGCTAGCCAGTAACTAGCTAACACCAGACACAGATGAAGACCTAACTAGCCAGTAACTAGCTAACACCAGACACAGATGAAGACCTAGCTAGCCAGTAACTAGCTAAGACCAGACACAGCTGAAGACCTAGCTAGCCAGTAACTAGCTAACACCAGACACAGATGAAGACCTAGCTAGCCAGTAACTAGCTAACACCAGACACAGCTGAAGACCTAGCTAGCCAGTAACTAGCTAACACCAGACACAGCTGAAGACCTAGCTAGCACCAGACACAGATGAAGACCTAGCTAGCCAGTAACTAGCTAACACCAGACACAGATAAAGACCTAGCTAGCCAGTAACTAGCTAACACCAGACACAGCTGAAGACCTAGCTAGCAGGTAACGAGCTAACATCAGACATAAAGACCTAGCTAGCCAGTAACTAGCTAACACCAGACACAGCTGAAGACCTAGCTAGCCAGTAACTAGCTAACACCAGACACAGCTGAAGACCTAGCTAGCCAGTAACTAGCTAACACCAGACACAGCTGAAGACCTAGCTAGCCAGTAACTAGCTAACACCAGACACAGCTGAAGACCTAGCTAGCCAGTAACTAGCTAACACCAGACACAGCTGAAGACCTAGCTAGCCAGTAACTTGCTAACACCAGACACAGCTGAAGACCTAGCTAGCCAGTAACTAGCTAACACCAGACACAGCTGAAGACCTAGCTAGCCAGTAACTAGCTAACACCAGACACAGCTGAAGACCTAGCTAGCCAGTAACTAGCTAACACCAGACACAGCTGAAGACCTAGCTAGCCAGTAACTTGCTAACACCAGACACAGCTGAAGACCTAGCTAGCCAGTAACTTGCTAACACCAGACACAGCTGAAGACCTAGCTAGCCAGTAACTTGCTAACACCAGACACAGCTGAAGACCTAGCTAGCCAGTAACTTGCTAACACCAGACACAGCTGAAGACCTAGCTAGCCAGTAACTTGCTAACACCAGACACAGCTGAAGACCTAGCTAGCCAGTAACTTGCTAACACCAGACACAGCTGAAGACCTAGCTAGCCAGTAACTTGCTAACACCAGACACAGCTGAAGACCTAGCTAGCCAGTAACTTGCTAACACCAGACACAGCTGAAGACCTAGCTAGCCAGTAACTTGCTAACACCAGACACAGCTGAAGACCTAGCTAGCCAGTAACTTGCTAACACCAGACACAGCTGAAGACCTAGCTAGCCAGTAACTAGCTAACACCAGACACAGATGAAGACCTAGCTAGCCAGTAACTAGCTAACACCAGACACAGCTGAAGACCTAGCTAGCCAGTAACTAGCTAACACCAGACACAGCTGAAGACCTAGCTAGCCAGTAACTTGCTAACACCAGACACAGCTGAAGACCTAGCTAGCCAGTAACTTGCTAACACCAGACACAGCTGAAGACCTAGCTAGCCAGTAACTTGCTAACACCAGACACAGCTGAAGACCTAGCTAGCCAGTAACTTGCTAACACCAGACACAGCTGAAGACCTAGCTAGCCAGTAACTTGCTAACACCAGACACAGCTGAAGACCTAGCTAGCCAGTAACTTGCTAACACCAGACACAGCTGAAGACCTAGCTAGCCAGTAACTTGCTAACACCAGACACAGCTGAAGACCTAGCTAGCCAGTAACTTGCTAACACCAGACACAGCTGAAGACCTAGCTAGCCAGTAACTTGCTAACACCAGACACAGCTGAAGACCTAGCTAGCCAGTAACTTGCTAACACCAGACACAGCTGAAGACCTAGCTAGCCAGTAACTTGCTAACACCAGACACAGCTGAAGACCTAGCTAGCCAGTAACTTGCTAACACCAGACACAGCTGAAGACCTAGCTAGCCAGTAACTTGCTAACACCAGACACAGCTGAAGACCTAGCTAGCCAGTAACTTGCTAACACCAGACACAGCTGAAGACCTAGCTAGCCAGTAACTAGCTAACACCAGACACAGATGAAGACCTAGCTAGCCAGTAACTAGCTAACACCAGACACAGCTGAAGACCTAGCTAGCCAGTAACTAGCTAACACCAGACACAGCTGAAGACCTAGCTAGCCAGTAACTTGCTAACACCAGACACAGCTGAAGACCTAGCTAGCCAGTAACTAGCTAACACCAGACACAGATGAAGACCTAGCTAGCCAGTAACTTGCTAACACCAGACACAGCTGAAGACCTAGCTAGCCAGTAACTAGCTAACACCAGACACAGATGAAGACCTAGCTAGCCAGTAACTAGCTAACACCAGACACAGATGAAGACCTAGCTAGCCAGTAACTAGCTAACACCAGACACAGCTGAAGACCTAGCTAGCACCAGACACAGATGAAGACCTAGCTAGCCAGTAACTTGCTAACACCAGACACAGCTGAAGACCTAGCTAGCCAGTAACTTGCTAACACCAGACACAGCTGAAGACCTAGCTAGCCAGTAACTAGCTAACACCAGACACAGATGAAGACCTAGCTAGCCAGTAACCAGCTAACACCAGACACAGATGAAGACCTAGCTAGCCAGTAACTAGCTAACACCAGACACAGATGAAGACCTAGCTAGCCAGTAACTAGCTAAGACCAGACACAGCTGAAGACCTAGCTAGCCAGTAACTAGCTAACACCAGACACAGATGAAGACCTAGCTAGCCAGTAACTAGCTAACACCAGACACAGATGAAGACCTAGCTAGCCAGTAACTAGCTAACACCAGACAAGCTGAAGACCTAGCTAGCCAGTAACTAGCTAACACCAGACACAGATGAAGACCTAGCTAGCCAGTAACTAGCTAAGACCAGACACAGCTGAAGACCTAGCTAGCCAGTAACTAGCTAACACCAGACACAGATGAAAGGGGAAACATAAGTATCTTTACCATAAATTAATAGGTTAAACGTTGTATTATATATGCTGACACCCTACAGTCAAATTGTGGCACCAGTAGAGTAGCTATCTAGTTATATAAACCACACCCCTCTGCAAACACGTCTTCTCCGATGTTGGTTACCAGGCGGTTATTATTTAAATTAGTTACGAGAATACCATGTTATCATTGGTGTATTAAAATGAGAGTTAAGGTGATGTCACCTTAATAATGAATCCAAGTGTTTGACACGGGGGGAGGGGAACCAGTGAGGATCAAACTTCATCAGTGTAGAAACGACAGTTATTTTTCATACATTGGTCATTACACTTTGATCTGGTTTCATCCAAAATATCATCACATTTCATTTGGACTGTTCATGACCTTTTTAAAGAATATTTATCTAAAAACTGTGATTCCTAAAAAAAAATGTGTCTGGAGATTTGGTTTACTCCGTCAGATTAGTCTAAAAATCCTAAATGAGTCAGGAATGAGCAGGAACAGCTATATAGGGCAACAAAGCCAGATGGTATTTGTAGTTTATATACTTCAAAAAATTTTTTTTAACAGTTCTCCTCAACAGTAGCATTTAGTGTATCATATTGATTTGATGGTGGTTTTTAACTGTTGTACTTTGACATCTTTGTGGTACTGCTCAACATCTATAGCATGTTGGTGTTTTTAGTTTATGAACTCATAATCATGCCTCTACATTAGTGTGTCCATTACCTGGTGAGTTCTAGTCATTGTTCAGAGGGTTGAGTGGAGAGGACAGTGCTGGACGGAGGAGGACAGTGCTGGACGTTGGAGGACAGTGCTGGACGGAGGAGGACAGTGCTGGACGGAGGAGGACAGTGCTGGACGGAGGAGGACAGTGCTGGACGTTGGAGGACAGTGCTGGACGTTGGAGGACGGTGCTGGACGGAGGAGAACAGTGCTGAACGGAGGAGGACAGTGCTGGACGGAGGAGGACAGTGCTGGACGTTGGAGGACAATGCTGGACGTTGGAGGACGGTGCTGGACGGAGGATGACGGTGCTGGACGTTGGAGGACGGTGCTGGACGGAGGAGGACAGTGCTGGACGGAGGAGGACAGTGCTGGACGTTGGAGGACAGTGCTGGACGGAGGAGGACAGTGCTGGACGGAGGAGGACAGTGCTGGACGGAGGAGGACAGTGCTGGACGTTGGAGGACAGTGCTGGACGTTGGAGGACAGTGCTGGATGGAGGAGGACAGTGCTGGATGGAGGAGGACAGTGCTGGATGGAGGAGGACGGTGCTGGACGTTGGAGGACAGTGCTGGACGTTGGAGGACAGTGCTGGACGTTGGAGGACAGTGCTGGACGTTGGAGGACAGTGCTGGACGGAGAAGGACAGTGCTGGACGTTGGAGGACAGTGCTGGACGTTGGAGGACGGTGCTGGACGGAGGAGGATGTTGGAGGACGGAGGAGGACAGTGCTGGACGTTGGAGGACGGTGCTGGACGTTGGAGGACAGTGCTGGACATTGAAGGACGGTGCTGGACGGAGGAGGACAGTGCTGGACGGAGGAGGACAGTGCTGGACGGAGGAGGACAGTGCTGGACGGAGGAGGACAGTGCTGGACGTTGGAGGACAGTGCTGGACGGAGGAGGACAGTGCTGGACGTTGGAGGACAGTGCTGGACGGAGGAGGACAGTGCTGGACGGAGGAGGACAGTGCTGGACGTTGGAGGACAGTGCTGGACGGAGGAGGACAGTGCTGGACGTTGGAGGACAGTGCTGGACGGAGGAGGACAGTGCTGGACAGAGGAGGACAGTGCTGGACGGAGGAGGACAGTGCTGGACGTTGGAGGACAGTGCTGGACGGAGGAGGACAGTGCTGGACGTTGGAGGACAGTGCTGGATGGAGGAGGACAGTGCTGGACGTTGGAGGACGGTGCTGGACGTTGGAGGACGGTGCTGGACGGAGGAGGACGGTGCTGGACGGAGGAGGACAGTGCTGGATGGAGGAGGACAGTGCTGGACGTTGGAGGACGGTGCTGGACGTTGGAGGACGGTGCTGGACGGAGGAGGACAGTGCTGGACGGAGGAGGACAGTGCTGGACGGAGGAGGACGTTGGAGGACGGTGCTGGACGGAGGAGGACAGTGCTGGACGGAGGAGGACGGTGCTGGACGTTGGAGGACAGTGCTGGACGGAGGAGGACGGAGGAGGACAGTGCTGGACGGAGGAGGACGGAGGAGGACAGTGCTGGATGGTGCTGGACGAAGTGGCATTTGGTTTTACTCAGAGATGTAATAATGAATCCGTTTCAATGGACCGTGTTGTCCTGCACACCGTACAGTGATCTGTGAGCTGTCAGACATAATGCTCTGTGTATAATATGCCTGCTGTTTATTTCAAGGAACCAACGAAATACTTTGTCCTCCAGGCTTGTTAACCATAATGCATTGCAGGAATTGGGTCAATTCTATTTGATGTCAGCCAACTCAGGAAGTAAATTGTAAATCCAATTCAATAATTTGAAAAAAGGCATTTTAATCTATCTATTTTCATCTAATGTATCATCTATTTAATATATTAATCTATTATCTTATCTATTTAATATATTTTTATGTTATCATCTATTATCATCTCATCAATTTATCTATTATCATCTATCATATCTATTATCTATTATCATCTATCATTTTAATAGATTAGATGATAATAGATAAATAGATAAAATGATAAATGATAATAGATATCTATTATCTATCATTTAATATCATCTAATCTATTACGTATTACCATCTATTACCTATTATCATCTATCATCTAATCTATTATCAGCTATCATCTAATCTATTATCATCTATAATCTAATCTAGTATCTAGTATCTATTATCATCTAATCTATTATCATCTATAATCTAATCTAGTATCTAGTATCTATTATCATCTAATCTATTATCATCTATAATCTAATCTAGTATCATCTAATCTATTATCATCTATAATCTAATCTAGTATCTATTATCATCTAATCTATTATTATTATTCATTTATTTCACCTTTATTTAACCAGGTAGGCTAGTTGAGAACAAGTTCTCATTTACAACTGCGACCTGGCCAAGATAAAGCAAAGCAGTTCGACACAGACAACAACACAGAGTTACACATGGAATAAACAAAACATACAGCCAATAACACAATAGAAAAAAGTATATATACAGTGTGTGCAAATGAGGTATGATTAGGGAGGTAAGGTAATACATAGGCCACGGTGGCAAAGTAATTACAATTTAGCAATTAAACACTGGAGTGATAGGATGTGCAGAAGATGAATGTGCAAGTAGAGATACTGGGGTGCAAAGGAGCAAGATAAATAAATAAATACAGTATGGGGATGAGGTAGGTAGATAGATGGGCTGTTTACAGATTGGCTATGTACAGGTGCAGTGATCTGTGAGCTGCTCTGACAGCTGGTGCTTAAAGCTAGTGAGGGAGATATGACCCTCCAGCTTCAGTGATTTTTGCAGTTCGTTCCAGTAATTGGCAGCAGAGAACTGGAAGGAAAGGCAGCCAAAGGAGGAATTGGCTTTGGGGATGACCAGTGAGATATACCTGCTGGAGCGCGTGCTACGGGTGGGTGCTGCTATGGTGACCAGTGAGCTGAGATAAGGCGGAGCTTAACCTAGCAGAGACTTGTAGATGACCTGGAGCCAGTGGGTTTGGTGACGAATATGAAGCGAGGGCCATCCAACGAGAGCATACAGGTCGCAGTGGTGGGTAGTATATGGGGCTTTGGTGACAAAACGGATGGCACTGTGATAGACTGCATCCAATTTGTTGAGTAGAGTGTTGTGGGCTATTTTGTAAATGACATCGCCGAAGTCGAGGATTGGTAGGATGGTCACTTTTACGAGGGTATGTTTGGTGGCATGAGTGAAGGATGCTTTGTTGCGAAATAGGAAGCCGATTCTAAATTTCATTTTGGATTGGAGATGCCTAATGTGAGTCTGGAAGGAGAGTTTACAGTCTAACCAGACACCTAGGCATTTGTAGTTGTCCACACATTCTAAGTCAGAACCGTCCAGGGTAGTGATGCTGGACGGGCAGCGATCGGTTGACTAGCATGCATTTAGTGTTACTTTTATTTGAGAGCAGTTGGAGGCCACGGAAGGAGAGTTGTATGGCATTGAAGCTCGTCTGGAGGTTAGTTAACACAGTGTCCAAAGGGCCAGAAGTATACAGAATGGTGTATACTTATCATCTAATCTATTATCATATTTAATATATTTTATCTATTATCATTTCATCTATTTTCATCTCATCTATTTTTAGCGTTTTATATATTTTCATATCATGTTTATCATTTATTTTAATATATCTATTTTCATCTGTTTTCGTAATTGAATGGTCTATATTAATACAGAACGGTCTATTTTAAATCCAGATAATGGTCTATTTTAATACAGAATGGTCTATTTTAATACAGAATGGTCTATTTTAATACAGAATGGTCTATTTTAATACAGAATGGTCTATTTTAATACGGAATGGTCTATTTTAATACGGAATGGTCTATTTTAATACGGAATGGTCTATTTTAATACAGAATGGTCTATTTTAATACAGAATGGTCTATTTTAATACAGAATGGTCTATTTTAATACAGAATGGTCTATTTTAATACGGAATGGTCTATTTTAATACGGAATGGTCTATTTTAATACAGAATGGTCTATTTTAATACGGAATGGTCTATTTTAATACGGAATGGTCTATTTTAATACAGAATGGTCTATTTTAATACAGAATGGTCTATTTTAATACAGAATGGTCTATTTTAAATGTAGATAATGGTCTATTTTAATACAGAATGGTCTATTTTAATCTATTTTAAATACAGATTATGGTCTATTTTAATACAAATAATGTTTTTTTAAATACAGATAATGGTCTTAATACAGATTATGATCCATTTTAATCTAAAGGTATAAATGCTGGCCGCTCCAGAGGTGTATTTTTGTGAAGATTGTTATTGGTTTGATTATGGTTACTGGGTCTTCTCCCTCCTAGTACAGGGGTGTCATTATGGTTACTGGGTCTTCTCCCTCCTCCTAGTACAGGGGTGTCATTATGGTTACTGGGTCTTCTCCCTCCTCCTAGTACAGGGGTGTCATTATGGTTACTGGGTCTTCTCCCTCCTCCTAGTACAGGGGTGTCATTATGGTTACTGGGTCTTCTCCCTCCTCCTAGTACAGGGGTGTCATTATGGTTACTGGGTCTTCTCCCTCCTCCTAGTACAGGGGTGTCATTATGGTTACTGGGTCTTCTCCCTCCTAGTACAGGGGTGTCATTATGGTTACTGGGTCTTCTCCCTCCTAGTACAGGGGTGTCATTATGGTTACTGGGTCTTCTCCCTCCTCCTAGTACAGGGGTGTCATTATGGTTACTGGGTCTTCTCCCTCCTAGTACAGGGGTGTCATTATGGTTACTGGGTCTTCTCCCTCCTAGTACAGGGGTGTCATTATGGTTACTGGGTCTTCTCCCTCCTCCTAGTACAGGGGTGTCATTATGGTTACTGGGTCTTCTCCCTCCTAGTACAGGGGTGTCATTATGGTTACTGGGTCTTCTCCCTCCTCCTAGTACAGGGGTGTCATTATGGTTACTGGGTCTTCTCCCTCCTCCTAGTACAGGGGTGTCATTATGGTTACTGGGTCTTCTCCCTCCTAGTACAGGGGTGTCATTATGGTTACTGGGTCTTCTCCCTCCTAGTACAGGGGTGTCATTATGGTTACTGGGTCTTCTCCCTCCTCCTAGTACAGGGGTGTCATTATGGTTACTGGGTCTTCTCCCTCCTAGTACAGGGGTGTTATTATGGTTACTGGGTCTTCTCCCTCCTAGTACAGGGGTGTCATTATGGTTACTGGGTCTTCTCCCTCCTCCTAGTACAGGGGTGTCATTATGGTTACTGGGTCTTCTCCCTCCTAGTACAGGGGTGTCATTATGGTTACTGGGTCTTCTCCCTCCTCCTAGTACAGGGGTGTCATTATGGTTACTGGGTCTTCTCCCTCCTCCTAGTACAGGGGTGTCATTATGGTTACTGGGTCTTCTCCCTCCTAGTACAGGGGTGTCATTATGGTTAATGGGTCTTCTCCTCCTAGTACAGGGGTGTCATTATGGTTACTGGGTCTTCTCCCTCCTCCTAGTACAGGGGTGTCATTATGGTTACTGGGTCTTCTCCCTCCTAGTACAGGGGTGTCATTATGGTTACTGGGTCTTCTCCCTCCTCCTAGTACAGGGGTGTCATTATGGTTACTGGGTCTTCTCTCTCCTCCTAGTACAGGGGTGTCATTATGGTTACTGGGTCTTCTCTCTCCTAGTACAGGGGTGTCATTATGGTTACTGGGTCTTCTCTCTCCTCCTAGTACAGGGGTGTCATTATGGTTACTGGGTCTTCTCCCTCCTAGTACAGGGGTGTCATTATGGTTACTGGGTCTTCTCTCTCCTCCTAGTACAGGGGTTGTCATTGTCAGCTGGTTTCCTAGTCCCAGATTAAGTCTGCTCTGTGGTTAATTTCCCCCCAGGGTCAGCTTCCATTCCCACAATCCTAGTTTTATTAGTTGGGAAATGCAAAATTTACCCAAGATCAGTGTCTAAGGGCAACTTCACTCTGCTACATCCTATTCCTGGGTGATTATTATTTTATTTTTGTAAGGTATTCCATTGAGCATGCTTTTAAGTCCAGAAGGAGGTTTAATGTGGGTTTGGGGAAACTGGCTGGTTTTAGAGTTAGGACATCTTCAAGAGGATCCAGGTCCCATTTCTGAGCGGTTCTGTAGTGGAACATTACATAACAGTAGTCCATTGGTTCTCTCCAGAAGGAGGGAAACTGTTTGAGGTAATGACTGTCTTAGTATCAGTACTTATTTCCCCTCTGAAACCGATGCTTATTTTTGTCCACTTTTTTTCTCTAATTGTCATATAAAATGTTTCGTTTTAATTTTTTTTGTGTGAGAGTATGTATTACTCTATTCTTCTGTTTTGTTATCCACAATCTTTTTTAATAAAATAAAATCCCACTATTTTTGTTTTTGCTTACTGTCCAGATGAGTGATCCACACCAAAAGTCTTGAAGACTTTATTCATAGAAAGTATATGGAGATGTGAGCATCTACACTATAATAGCATTAGACACAAACTTAGTGGGGTCTGTTCCTACACTGTCTCACCGATTGTCTTAATTTATGGCTCTATTCAGTCCGTAAAGCTACATTTAGGTCTCTATTCAGTCTGTAAAGCTACATTTCGGTCTCTATTCAGTCCGTAAAGCTACATTCAGGTCTCTATTCAGTCCGTAAAGCTACATGTAGATCTCTATTCAGTCCGTAAACCTACATGTAGGTCTCTATTCAGTCCGTAAAGCTACATTCAGGTCTCCATTCAGTCTGTAAAGCTACATTCAGGTCTCTATTCAGTCCGTAAAGCTACATTAAGGTCTCTATTCAGTCCGTAAAGCTACATTCAGGTCTCTATTCAGTCCGTAAAGCTACATTCGGGTCTCTATTCAGTCCGTAAAGCTACATTCAGGTCTCTATTCAGTCCGTAAAGCTACATTCAGGTCTCTATTCAGTCCGTAAAGCTACATTTAGGTCTATTCAGTCCGTAAAGCTACATATAGGTCTCTATTCAGTCCGTAAAGCTACATTCAGGTCTCTATTCAGTCTGTAAAGCTACATTCAGGTCTTTATTCAGTCCGTAAGGCTACATTTAGGTCTCTATTCAGTCCGTAAAGCTACAGTGATAGATTCCGCCGTAAACATTTCCCATTGACATCAGCAGCGTTTACTGTGAATGCAATCTCCACTAAAGCACGAACATTGCCTTTAAATTTCAATCAAGCTGTAAAACATACATTTCCACAATGCAGATTGAATGGACCCTTAGACTGGGGGCGGGCAGCAGGATGTTGGAAAATATGCCCAAGTTTATTTTCACTTGCTGGGGGGGTGGGGGGGATGCCAAATGCTAAATGAAAAATTTCCAGTGATTTGGTGCCACTTGTGTAATATCATACAAAACGCGCACCAGTTAATGATTTATTTAGGTCTTTAATCAGACAAATAAAGTGTAATTGTAATGTCTTACTAATGATTACATTAAAAAGGCACATCACTTTATTATAACTTTCCTACAAGGTGACTGTGGAACCCAGAACAACATTAGAACGATCAAACAAAAGGACAAAACACAATATAATCCATATTCTACACCAGTGGTTCCAAACCTCTCCTCTGGGACCCCCCCCCCCAGCCGTTCCAAACCTCTCCTCTGGGACCCCCCCAGCCGTTCCAAACCTCTCCTCTGGGACCCCCCCCCAGCCGTTCCAAACCTCTCCTCTGGGACCCCCCCCCCCAGCCGTTCCAAACCTCTCCTCTGGGACCCCCCCAGCCGTTCCAAACCTCTCCTCTGGGACCCCCCCAGCCGTTCCAAACCTCTCCTCTGGGACCCCCCCAGCCGTTCCAAACCTCTCCTCTGGGACCCCCCCCCCCAGCCGTTCCAAACCTCTCCTCTGGGACCCCCCCAGCCGTTCCAAACCTCTCCTCTGGGACCCCCCCCAGCCGTTCCAAACCTCTCCTCTGGGACCCCCCCAGCCGTTCCAAACCTCTCCTCTGGGACCCCCCCCCAGCCGTTCCAAACCTCTCCTCTGGGACCCCCCAGCCGTTCCAAACCTCTCCTCTGGGACCCCCCAGCCGTTCCAAACCTCTCCTCTGGGACCCCCCCCCAGCCGTTCCAAACCTCTCCTCTGGGACCCCCCCAGCCGTTCCAAACCTCTCCTCTGGGACCCCCCCCCAGCCGTTCCAAACCTCTCCCCGGTGACCCCCCCCAGCCGTTCCAAACCTCTCCTCTGGGACCCCCCCCCAGCCGTCCCAAACCTCTCCTCTGGGACCCCCCCCAGCCGTTCCAAACCTCTCCTCTGGGACCCCCCCCCCAGCCGTCCCAAACCTCTCCTCTGGGACCCCCCCCAGCCATTCCATGCATGTGATCTATTCCAGAGCTAACACCTGATTCAACTTGTCAACTCATTTAAAGAACAAAATTGTGAAAGGTCTGAGGGGTCCCAGAGGAGAGGTTTGGGACGGCTGGGGGGGGTCCCAGAGGAGAGGTTTGGAACGGCTGGGGGGGGTCACCGGGGAGAGGTTTGGGACGGCTGGGGGGGGTCCCAGAGGAGAGGTTTGGAACGGCTGGGGGGGGTCACCGGGGAGAGGTTTGGAACGGCTGGGGGGGGTCCCAGAGGAAAAGGTTGGAACGGCTGGGGGGGGTCCCAGAGGAAAAGGTTGGAACGGCTGGGGGGGGTCCCAGAGGAAAAGGTTGGAACGGCTGGGGGGGGGGGTCCCAGAGGAAAAGGTTGGAACGGCTGGGGGGGGGGGTCCCAGAGGAAAAGGTTGGAACGGCTGGGGGGGGTCCCAGAGGAAAAGGTTGGAACGGCTGGGGGGGGGTCCCAGAGGAAAAGGTTGGAACGGCTGGGGGGGGTCCCAGAGGAAAAGGTTGGAACGGCTGGGGGGGGTCCCAGAGGAAAAGGTTGGAACGGCTGGGGGGGGTCCCAGAGGAAAAGGTTGGAACGGCTGGGGGGGGGTCCCAGAGGAAAAGGTTGGAACGGCTGGGGGGGGGTCCCAGAGGAAAAGGTTGGAACGGCTGGGGGGGGGGTCCCAGAGGAAAAGGTTGGAACGGCTGGGGGGGGGTCCCAGAGGAAAAGGTTGGAACGGCTGGGGGGGGTCCCAGAGGAAAAGGTTGGAACGGCTGGGGGGGGTCCCAGAGGAAAAGGTTGGAACGGCTGGGGGGGGTCCCAGAGGAAAAGGTTGGAACGGCTGGGGGGGGTCCCAGAGGAAAAGGTTGGAACGGCTGGGGGGGGGTCCCAGAGGAAAAGGTTGGGTAACTAGTGTTCTACGTTAACGTTGTCACGTCACTCAACATTGGACCGGACAACAACAGTCCAAGGACTCGTACCGGAGAAGAGGGATGACGGATCAGTTCAATCAGCCTACACATCACTCATCGTGGCATTTATCCATTTTTATAAAATGGTGTTCGTTTTGTTTGATTGTATATATAATATTAACTATTTAAAATTGTGGTTTTAAATTGTGTATAATTTTATTTTCTGTATTGTTCCCCAGGGCACATTTGCAAACGAAACCTTGGTCTCAATGTTTGTTTTTTTTAACCAGGAAAAAAAACAAAAACACACATTAACACCAAACACTGATTCCCAATGAAACATCCGTAGAACAGCCTTTCACTGTACACAGTCTGGTCAGTGGCTCTCTTCCTAAACGTGGGCAGACAGGACACCCAACAGCTTTTACTAGCCTGGTCACAGATGTTTGTCCAGACTAGCTCCTACAGTATGGACATTGGGTTGGGAAGATGGCACTGAACAGATCTGGGACCAAGATAGTGTCACAAAAATAACAAAATAAATAAATGTGGAAGAGATAAAACTAATAATTGATAATATGATGATGATGATGATAAGCACTCTCCTCTCTTCAACGTGGCCAGAGACCCTCCCAGTCTCTACTCCATCGTCCACAGTTCCTGAGTTGGAAGCAGACCAGGCGTATATTCATTAGTCTAACACTGTACAGAAACATTTTACAACGTGAAATGTTTTTGCAACAAAAACTAAAAAGTTTATATTGTTCCGTTTGCTTCCTAGTTAATAAAACTCCAGGGTGGGGACGACTGGGGACAGGAAGGGGAGGGCTGGAGACAAGAAGGGGAGGACCCCCAGGGTGGGGAGGACCGGATCCTGTGGGACCCCCAGGGTGGGGAGGACTGGGGACAGGAAGGGGAGGGCTGGAGACAAGAAGGGGAGGACCCCCAGGGTGGGGAGGACCGGATCCTGTGGGACCCCCAGGGTGGGGAGGACTGGGGACAGGAAGGGGAGGGCTGGAGACAAGAAGGGGAGGACCCCCAGGGTGGGGAGGACCGGATCCTGTGGGACCCCCAGGGTGGGGAGGACTGGGGACAGGAAGGGGAAGACTGGGGACAGGAAGAGTGTGGCTCCTCAGTCTCCCTTTAACTCTCCTCCCCTGACGACAGGCCTTCTATCTCATCCTGGTCTCCTCCGATGGCCGTCCAAAACGCCTTGGCAACCTGCAAAGCAAGTAATCAGGTAAACACTTTTAGGCATTTGGCCTCGATCAACATTATGCAGAAGACAAGAGGACATTCACACCCACTACAGGGTTTATGAGTCCTGGTCCTCCCCCAGGACAGGATGAGGAAACACTACATCTACACAGAAGAAGACATTCACAGCTTGACACCGACAGTCAGGAGAACCAAGTATGAATATAATATTTTTTTTAATGGGTTTTAACATTTTAAAATGGTGTGTTTAGGGATGAAGCTACCTTCTCAGCATGAAGTTTCCTCTGTTCAGGAGGTAACCATGAGGCTTTATCTGCAGAGAGAAGAACAGCTCAAACGGGCATGAATCTACACAGGGTCGTATGACACTGTTCTGTAATACACAGGGGTCGTATGACACTGTTCTGTAATACACAGGGGTCGTATGACACTGTTCTGTAATACACAGGGTCGTATGACACTGTTCTGTAATACACAGGGTCGTATGACACTGTTCTGTAATACACAGGGTCGTATGACACTGTTCTGTAATACACAGGGTCGTATGACACTGTTCTGTAATACACAGGGGTCGTATGACACTGTTCTGTAATACACAGGGGTCGTATGACACTGTTCTGTAATACACAGGGGTCGTATGACACTGTTCTGTAATACACAGGGGTCGTATGACACTGTTCTGTAATACACAGGGTCGTATGACACTGTTCTGTAATACACAGGGTCGTATGACACTGTTCTGTAATACACAGGGTCGTATGACACTGTTCTGTAATACACAGGGGTCGTATGACACTGTTCTGTAATACACAGGGGTCGTATGACACTGTTCTGTAATACACAGGGGTCGTATGACACTGTTCTGTAATACACAGGGGTCGTATGACACTGTTCTGTAATACACAGGGTCGTATGACACTGTTCTGTAATACACAGGGTCGTATGACACTGTTCTGTAATACACAGGGTCGTATGACACTGTTCTGGAATACACAGGGTCGTATGACACTGTTCTGTAATACACAGGGTCGTATGACACTGTTCTGTAATACACGGGGTCGTATGACACTGTTCTGTAATACACAGGGTCGTATGACACTGTTCTGTAATACACAGGGTCGTATGACACTGTTCTGTAATACACAGGGGTCGTATGACACTGTTCTGTAATACACAGGGGTCGTATGACACTGTTCTGTAATACACAGGGTCGTATGACACTGTTCTGTAATACACAGGGTCGTATGACACTGTTCTGTAATACACAGGGTCGTATGACACTGTTCTGTAATACACAGGGGTCGTATGACACTGTTCTGTAATACACAGGGGTCGTATGACACTGTTCTGTAATACACAGGGGTCGTATGACACTGTTCTGTAATACACAGGGTCGTATGACACTGTTCTGTAATACAGGGTCGTATGACACTGTTCTGTAATACACAGGGTCGTATGACACTGTTCTGTAATACACAGGGTCGTATGACACTGTTCTGTAATACACAGGGGTCGTATGACACTGTTCTGTAATACACAGGGGTCGTATGACACTGTTCTGTAATACACAGGGTCGTATGACACTGTTCTGTAATACGTCGTATGACACTGTTCTGTAATACACAGGGGTCGTATGACACTGTTCTGTAATACACAGGGGTCGTATGACACTGTTCTGTAATACACAGGGGTCGTATGACACTGTTCTGTAATACACAGGGGTCGTATGACACTGTTCTGTAATACACAGGGGTCGTCAATGACAACTAAGGCCGGGATCCAATCAGAAACCGCTCTACAGCACGCTGGATCCAATCAGAAACCCGCTCTACAGCATACTGGATCCAATCAGAAACCTCTATATCACGCTGTACATTTAAGATAATATACAATTGAGCCAACATCTGCCAGTAGTGTGTACTATGTAGGGATTAGGGTGCCAGTAGTGCACTATGTAGGGATTAGGGTGCCAGTAGTGCACTATGTAGGGAATAGGGTGCCAGTAGTGCACTATGTAGGGATTAGGGTGCCAGTAGTGCACTATGTAGGGAATAGGGTGCCAGTAGTGCACTATGTAGGGAATAGGGTGCCAGTAGTGCACTATGTAGGGAATAGGGTGCCAGTAGTGCACTATGTAGGGATTAGGGTGCCAGTAGTGTACTATGTAGGGAATAGGGTGCCAGTAGTGCACTATGTAGGGATTAGGGTGCCAGTAGTGCACTATGTAGGGAATAGGGTGCCAGTAGTGCACTATGTAGGGATTAGGGTGCCAGTAGTGCATTATGTAGGGAATAGGGTGCCAGTAGTGCACTATGTAGGGAATAGGGTGCCAGTAGTGCACTATGTAGGGAATAGGGTGCCAGTAGTGTACTATGTAAGGATTAGGGTGCCAGTAGTGACCCTAGTGTCTCCAGCCAGGTACCTTTCATCTCCTTCAGTTTGGTGAAGAGGCGTTCAAAGTTCTCCACGTCCGCGTCGCCAGCGGTCAGGTTAGCCAGCTCCTGAATGTCCAAGTCAAGCATCGGATCTACAAACAGAAAACATGAAACACGTACTGAAGGCCCTCTGCGGACCAGCTGGGAAAGCTTGGCGCTCGGGTTCGATTCCCGCTGCGCACTGTTAGGATTTATGTTTATGCACTATAGGCTGTTAGCATATTGTATGAAGATGAATATTGTTTTGTTACACACACACAAAACAACACAGATGGGTGTGTGTGTAGGTGTGTAAGGACTGACCAACACAGGCCATAAAAGCTGTGGTCAGTCTGGAGAGGGGAGGGGTGCATCACTCTAGGCCAACCAGGAAGGTTGGGAGACTGATCAGTACCATATTAGGAATTGTTTGAGTGAAGATTCAAGGGGGAGACACAAGACGGAGCTAATCTACCCAGCAACCAGATGTGGACAAAGGAAAGCGCTCAGGGACTTGGACAAGTCCGGGTGCCCCCAAAGGCGGAGCAAGAGTCTAAACCGCGCTCAGCCTCTACTGTGATAGGCCAACAGACGCGTTGGAACTACGTCATCACGGTATAAGAACAGCTGTTTACGTACTTCCTGCCAGTTCCCTGCTTTACCCTGCGTGGTGATACAGCGAACCCGTATATACGAAAATTGCATTTGCCATTCATTGTTTGCGGTAATTAAACATAATTAAAGAAAGTTAGCAGACCTTGCTTTTTATTTATCCTGACACCGGATGTGTTACACGCAGCGTTCACAGCACTTTCCATAAGAGAAATGCATGCATGACTATGTAAGTCGCTTTGGATAAAAGCATCGCCTAAATGGGATAAATGATCCTTATAAATATGCTTCGGATTCCATACATTTAATTGTTTAAAAATGTCCACTCGTCTTTATACTCACAATCTATCATGGTGTATAATGTACATAGTCTCATTTGTGAAGAGTTGCCCCAAAAGCTTTTTCAAATGGATCAATAGATAACGTACTGTTAAAAGACTACCGATGGTGCTAACCTAAAGCCTACTGAACTGATGCTATGAAAGAATCAGATCCCAGTCAACTAACCACCACCGACCGTGCCGATAGTCAACTGACCACCGCCGATAGTCAACTGACCACCGCCGATAGTCAACTGACCACCGCCGATAGTCAACTGACCACCGCCGATAGTCAACTAACCACCGCCGATAGTCAACTAACCACCGCCGATAGTCAACTAACCACCGCCGATAGTCAACTAACCACCGCCGATAGTCAACTAACCACCGCCGATAGTCAACTAACCACCGCCGATAGTCAACTAACCACCGCCGATAGTTTTTGCATTTCTGCAGTATTTTTTGAGCATGTCAAATTCGTGATGGTATATGTCCATTGAAACATATTGCAAATGCACAGTATTATTAGGCTTAATTGTACCAATTAACTCTGCAGGGATTTTTCTGCTGACCTACTTAATTGAATTAAAACATAAGTTAGTTGAAATCAAATCAAATAATTTAAATACAGTAAGACATTGTTAGTTTGTCAAAAAAAAACAAAGCCGACATATTTGTGGGTTACATATTTTGTCCAATGGAAAATAATTGCAAAAAAGGCAGATGCCCTATGTAGCAAATTAGGCTAACGTATCATTTGAGGGCTCACTAATGCAATGAAGTGAGCAGAAAGTAAACAAAATGTACACTAAATTGTTTGTCTTTCACAGATACCATTTAAAACAATCTCAGACTCGTAATAAATTAACACAATTAAGTGTCAATTTTACTTTACTGAAAGTTAACAAAGGTCCTTATTCTTCTGATACATTTCTCAATTGTAGGTCAGCAGAAAAATCCCTGCAGAGTTTGTTTTATTAGAAGTAGGATATTGGACAAACATATCAGTTTACTTCTGATAATATAGTCGGAACTGGCAACAACAAAAAATTAAGTTCAAATCCAAGTATTTGGAGGGGAATCTTTTTTCCGTTTCTCTCCTACAGTCTATCCATGCTACCGATTTTAACGCCAAATACGTGTTTTTATAATTTTGTCACCGTTAATGGTCGCCGTGTCATAACACATATGGGACACAATTTGAGGGATTTTAAATGATATTATTAGTAACCAATCAGACATCTTACGCATTTATCTTATTCATGTTGCTGACACAATTTGGCAACCATCTTATGAAATAAAATATGTCAAAGTTTGTCCCTTTAACATTTGGGTTTCAACTGTCTACCGCGCTGATAGTCAACTGTCTACCGTGCTGATAGTCAACTGTCGACCGCGCTGATAGTCAACTGTCTACCGCGCTGATAGTCAACTGTCGACCGCGCTGATAGTCAACTGTCTACCGCGCTGATAGTCAACTGTCTACCGCGCTGATAGTCAACTGTCTACCGCGCTGATAGTCAACTGTCTACCGCGCTGATAGTCAACTGTCTACCGCGCTGATAGTCAACTGTCTACCGCGCTGATAGTCAACTGTCTACCGCGCTGATAGTCAACTGTCTACCGCGCTGATAGTCAACTGTCTACCGCGCTGATAGTCAACTGTCTACCGCGCTGATAGTCAACTGTCTACCGCGCTGATAGTCAACTGTCTACCGCGCTGATAGTCAACTGTCTACCGCGCTGATAGTCAACTGTCTACCGCGCTGATAGTCAACTGTCTACCGCGCTGATAGTCAACTGTCTACCGCGCTGATAGTCAACTGTCTACCGCGCTGATAGTCAACTGTCTACCGCGCTGATAGTCAACTGTCTACCGCGCTGATAGTCAACTGTCTACCGCGCTGATAGTCAACTGTCTACCGCGCTGATAGTCAACTGTCTACCGCGCTGATAGTCAACTGTCTACCGCGCTGATAGTCAACTGTCTACCGCGCTGATAGTCAACTGTCTACCGCGCTGATAGTCAACTGTCTACCGCGCTGATAGTCAACTGTCTACCGCGCTGATAGTCAACTGTCTACCGCGCTGATAGTCAACTGTCTACCGCGCTGATAGTCAACTGTCTACCGCGCTGATAGTCAACTGTCTACCGCGCTGATAGTCAACTGTCTACCGCGCTGATAGTCAACTGTCTACCGCGCTGATAGTCAACTGTCTACCGCGCTGATAGTCAACTGTCTACCGCGCTGATAGTCAACTGTCTACCGCGCTGATAGTCAACTGTCTACCGCGCTGATAGTCAACTGTCGACCGCGCTGATAGTCAACTGTCGACCGCGCTGATAGTCAACTGTCTACCGCGCTGATAGTCAACTGTCTACCGCGCTGATAGTCAACTGTCTACCGCGCTGATAGTCAACTGTCTACCGCGCTGATAGTCAACTGTCTACCGCGCTGATAGTCAACTGTCGACCGCGCTGATAGTCAACTGTCGACCGCGCTGATAGTCAACTGTCTACCGCGCTGATAGTCAACTGTCTACCGCGCTGATAGTCAACTGTCTACCGCGCTGATAGTCAACTGTCTACCGCGCTGATAGTCAACTGTCTACCGCGCTGATAGTCAACTGTCTACCGCGCTGATAGTCAACTGTCTACCGCGCTGATAGTCAACTGTCTACCGCGCTGATAGTCAACTGTCTACCGTGCTGATAGTCAACTGACTACCACTGACTGCTGATATGGGCTTTTAGAGAGACAACGTTTTGCTTCCTCTCCCCTAGCTATCTCCAGATGAATGCACCAACTAAGTCTCTCTGGATAATAGCGTCTACTTAAAACGTAACCAGTTCACTCACCTACTACGGTGTCAACCTGTGTGTCTCTGTTGTCACTGTTGGGCTGAGTCCTATGGGGCTCCCCAGCGTCTACTGCACCCTCTACTGGCAGACTGGAGGACTGACAACACAAACTAGTCAGTATGCAGCACTGGGGTACCAATGTAAACCTGTGGCTCTATGTAATAAATATACAATTCATTAAAGTGGGAAATTTGGTTTGTTAATCCTAGAATATTCACACCATTGTAAAACAAAACAAAAAAACAATGAATATGGTGATTTTTTGGGGGACAGAAATGTGTAGTTAGTTGAAGTAGAAGGGCTTTGATGATTGGTTGACATGTTGGAACAGGTCAAATAGATGGAACGGCTGGGAGTCCCTGAGGAGAGGTTTGGTTCACTGACCGGTGGTGGTGTATCCTGCCTGGGGTGTGGGTTGTTATGTCTGCAGGCCACCAAGCTGCTCATAAGACCAAAGCCCCCACTGTGTTCTAGGTGAGAGAGAGAGAGACAGAGACAGAGAGAGGGACAGAGAGAGACAGAGAGAGAGAGAGAGAGAGAGACAGAGAGAGACAGCGAGACAGAGAGAGAGACAGCGAGACAGCGAGACAGAGAGAGAGACAGCGAGACAGAGAGACAGAGAGAGAGAGAGAGAGAGAGAGAGAGAGAGAGACAGAGACAGAGAGAGACAGAGAGAGAGAGAGAGAGAGACAGAGAGAGACAGAGAGACAGAGACAGAGAGAGAGAGAGACAGAGAGAGAGAGAGACAGAGAGAGAGAGAGAGAGAGAGAGACAGAGAGAGAGAGAGAGAGAGAGACAGAGACAGAGAGAGACAGAGAGAGACAGAGAGAGAGACAGAGAGAGACAGAGAGAGACAGAGAGACAGAGACAGAGAGAGAGAGAGAGAGAGAGAGAGAGAGAGAGAGAGAGAGAGAGAGAGAGAGAGAGAGAGAGAGAGAGAGAGAGAGAGAGAGAGAGAGACAGAGAATGAAAATCAGACCAAAACCATTTTGGTATATCAAAAATCAAACAATCGCGGCACGTTCTTTTTTTACTCATTCGAAAGTTTTTAACCTGATTCAAGTAAAATATAAATTTCTATTATTTATCTATATAATTACTAAAACTTGAAAATGATGCTGTCGTGGCTTCCTGTTGACAAGACATTTTGATAAATAACCCGATGTCAAACGAGTTTTAACGTGTCCAAATCAATAACCAATATGCAGAAACAGTTTGTGATATATTGAAAACAAACAAAATGTACACACATATACAAAAGTATGTGGACACCCCTTCAAATGAGTGGATTCTGCTATTTCAGCCACGCCCGTTGCTGACAGGTGTATAAAATCGAGCACACCGCCATGTAATCTCCATAGACAAACATTGGCAGTAGAATGACCTCACTGAAGAGCACAGTGACTTTCAACGTGGTACTGTCATAGGATGCCACCTTTCCAACAAGTCAGTTCGTCAAATGTCTGCCCTGACAGAGCTTCCCCGGTCAACTTTAAGTGCTGTTATTGTGAAGTGGAAACGTTTAAGAGCAACAACGGCTCAGCCGCAAAGTGGTAGACCACACAAGCTCACAGAATGGGACCGCCGAGTGTTGAAGCGCATAAAAATCGCCTGTCCTCGGTTGCAACACTCACTACGAGTTCCAAACTGCCTCTGGAAGTGACGTTCAGCACTAGAACTGTTCGTCGGGAGCTTCATGAAATGGGTTTCCAC